>NW_012267221.1:14368403-14457157 GCF_000151885.1 Dipodomys ordii
AAAGGAGGAGGCTGCAATGCTTGGTAAGAAATGTATGCATTATCCTGCCCATGCAATTGTAACCCCTCTGTACAGTATGTTCACAAATAAAATAAAATAGAATTAAAAAAAATAAAAAAATAAAATTGTGATCCTTCACTTTCCTTAGCCTTTGGACTGACCTTGATTAGAGGCAAGTACAACTAAAATGAGTTCTCTTAGAATACAAAATTAGAAGGAAGAATGAATGAATGTTTTCAACTCCTAATACTTGTTACTATATTGTTTCCTAAAACTATATTCTGTATTCCTAAAACTTATATCTCCTAATTTATGCTATCTCTACATCAGAAAATATACAACTTTTTAAAAAAAATGTATTCTCTTCGTTAAGAAAATGTCTATGTTGATGGAGAGATCATTACTAGCTTCACAACACAAAAGGATCTCATACCTAAAATATGCCTAGAGCTCAAAAATTACCCCCAATAACAAATCCTCAAAGAAACAATTACTCCATTAATAAGTGGGCTAAATAATTTAAAAAGAGACTTCTCTGGAGCAGAACTAAGAATAATTAACAGACATAAAGAAATTATCAACATTTCTGACCATAAAAGAAATGAAAATCAAAACTACATTGAGATTTTACTTCACCCCAGTTAGAATGGTCACTATCAAAAAAAAAAATAACAGATGCTGGTGGGGATGTCAGCAAAAGGGAATGCAACTACACTGTTGGTGGGAACATAAACTGGTTCAATCACTCTGTAAAGTAGTATGGAGGTTCCTCAAAAGACTAAACATAGAGCTCCCCTATGATCCAGCAATATCACTTCTGGGCATTTACCCAAATGATCACAAACAAAGTTATACTAATGATACCAGCACAAGTATGTTTATTACAGCATTATTTACCATAGTTAAGATATAGAATCAACCCAGACGCACCCCAGTAGATGAATGGCTCAGAAAATGTGGTATATATACACAATGGATCCTATGCCTATATCATAAAGAATGGAATGGTCTCATTTGTAAGGACATGGAAAAGTTGGAAAAAATTATATTAAATGAAGTAAGCCAGACTCAAAGAAACATAGGCTCCGTGGTGTCCCTCTTTTGTAATAATTTGGAGACCGCTAAGATAGTTCTAGCAGAGGTTCATAAGAGCCTAATAGCTATATACATATGCCCACATAAAATGATACTAATTGAACTGATCTCCAGAATATATAAACAAGAGGGTTTTTTGTTGTTTTTTTAGTGTACTGTTTTCAGTTATTTCTTTTGCCTTTCATTTTTCTCCCCTCTAGTTTATTCCCCATGGTAACTGTTTCTGATTTTGGTATACTTTGTCTTGTATATAAGTTTGTCGGACTTGGAGAAGGGAAAGATAATCACAGAAATGGTGGGACAAAGGGTTCACCAATGCAACAGAGATACTCAAGATGAGAGTATCCCCTATGGGGAGTTGGGTGGTAAAGAGGAATGGGAGAAAACGAGGGAGGTGGGTAACATTGCTTGAAAAAATATTTACTCAATACCTTACATATGTAACTGCAACCCCTTTGTACATCACTTTTACAATAAAAATAAATAGTAAAAAATGCCTGTGTTGTTTTTATTAATATTGTATCTAATTTCAGTTTGAATATTATACTTTTCATTTCATTGTCTTTGTGTTTTATATGATGTGTTGAGTTTTGAAAAGACATTGCTGTATGATTTATTATTTGTTAGAAAAACAGAACTTCCCTTTTGTAGTTGACCCTATTTCCATTTCTACTAACATGATGTCTTCTGATAAGTTATTGCTAATTTACAATTTGTAGTTACAGAATAAAAATTGAGTAAACTCGTTCTTATATGCATAACTACAACACTGAAAATCAAATGAATTTGGATAAAAATGGCTATCAGTATAAAAGATGGACAAGTAGAAAAGGGATGAGTGGGAAATATATGAAAAGAGATAAAGAAAAAGATGTTACAACAAAAGAGTTTGACTTCCTTGATTTGATTTCTTTACTTTTATTTCCAGCTTTATTCTTTTATTCCCTTATCTATATAGCTGTACAAAATGATTTCAGTGAAACATTTCTCAGTTTCTTTATTATTTTTAAAATAATTGTGGCAAAGTATTAAAATACCAGGATATTAAAATAGACTTGGTCTATATTGTCTGCCACATAGTGTGAGGTGCTTGTGTTTGGCAGAGTGAAAATGCTGCAGCTTGGTACTTGGCTCTACTACTTACTTTCTTTGTAAACTTGGGAAAGTTATTTAACCCTCCTCTTACTAAGTTCAACTAAGGGGATTCCACAGTGGGCATACAGACGGTGCACTGAAGAATGTTTGGTTCCTGATAAATGTTGTTTTTTTTTTGGTCGGTAGTGGGGCTTGAACTCTGGGTTTGGGTGCTGTTCCTGCGCTCTTCAGCTCAAGGCGAGCACTCTACCACTTGAGCCACAGCACCACTTCAAGTTTTCTAGTGGTTTATTGTACATAAGAGTCTCACGGACTTTCCTGCTTGGTCTGGCTTTGAACTGTGATCCTCAGATCTCAGCCTCCTAAGTAGCTAGGACTACAGGTGTGAGCCCCCGGCACCTGGCTATATTAACTCAATTATGAGTTAATTTAGTAAAGTTATGAATAAATCATAAATTCAATAAAATGAGGTATAAATTCAGTATTATGTCATTTATTAGGTAGACATAACCTGCACATATACTACCTTCCCAATCTTCTGAGAAGTGCTGGAAAATAACTCTTGTCTGCCCTATGACATTGCCACACTATAGCTTCTGTCCGGAGGCTAATAGTTGGTTGCATATGTACACAGCCTCAATGCTCATCTTCACATCAGAGAGGCCAAACCACTGGATTGTTCAATGATGTTGGGCAAACCAGTTTCTCTCTGGGAATTGTAATTAAATTCATTCAACACTGAGCCAGGTATCCTCGAATGCTTATCTAAGATTTTATCTGAAGGCAAGGTTTTCAAATCAAATTGTTAGTGGAGATGGGTAGCAAGCAAAAGAAACAGGAAGAAGGAGAAAAAAAAAAGAAGGAAAAGGAAGAGAGGTTGCTTGACACATTGGAAGAGAGGACAAAATATGGGACCATGGTTCACCATATGGCCTTTGAAAGTATTAAGTGAAGTAAACCAGGCCCAAAGAAACATAGGTCCAATATAACTAATATAAATCTAGGACAGGCAGAAAAGGTCAAAAGCTATGTACATATGACCATATAAGATGATAAGTGAAATGAACCCCAACATAAGAACACGTGTTTTTTTTTCTTTCTTGATATTGTTTTAAACATTTAAAATGTACTATGTGATTTTTTTTTGTTTCTCTTGTATGTTCTTCCCCCACAGTACAACCTCTGTTTTTGCAGTATATGATGTCGGTGCCTTGCATCTTGTATATACATATTTTCTAATTTGGGGAGGGGAAGGAAATAATAAAATGCTGAAATAAGGATACAGGTTGACCCAGTGTAACAATGAGATGTGCAAGACACTATGTTGAAAAGGAACTTTACAACTTGGGGGGGGATGGGAAGGGGAGGGGGGAGGAGTTGAAGGAGGGGTTGGGGATGGTAGGGGAAAAACAAAGGAGGAGGTAACAATGCTTGATTTGAAATGTACTCATCATCTTACACATGTAACTACAAACCCTCTGAACAGTATTTTTTACAATAAATGCATTTAAAAACAGTCATCCAGGACTTCATAATTCTTAATTTCTATTTTTATATCATTAAGATAATCTCTCTGATGTATGTTCCTGAAATTCTAAAAAGATTCTAATAAGATTCCTTTGGACGTTTTGGTCTTTTATTCAGTAAGAATCACCAAATATAGTACTCTCTTAGTGTCATTAAATATAGAGTAAATATTGAAATCGAGGAGATAAATGTATGTTGAGTGATTCCTCAAATTAAGTACTATGCTAAAACTCTACATATATTAATGGTGTGATTTTATTTTCCTAATAGCTTTGTGAGGTTTATGTCATCATTTTACAAAAGGGAAATGGATAAACTCGTCAGAGAGGCACAAGTTAGCCAACTGCCTAATGGCTATCAATAGAGTCAGTATTAAACTGATTAAATTCATGATTAAATTCATGAGAGGAAGCTAAAGGGAAGAGAGCCATAAATATCTTTTGGGTGTGAAAGAAGGCATACTAGCGACATAAATTGAATTAATGGTGGTTGCATATTTAATATAATACTAAGTTGAGAGATTTTAGCTCATTTCTAAAACTGGTTATGATATTTTTAAAAACTAACTTTGACTTATATGAAGATATTTTATAGATTACATTAGATAGCTGAATTATTAAATCAAGCAGTTAATAAAGAATTCAGTCATAAACTTAAAAACACTGCCAGTTTCTTAAGATGTTCAGCCAAAATGTTCTAAAGGTATCAAAGCATATATACAATAAGATTAGGAAAGCTCAAGGCCACTAGATCACCAAGTAAAGTGATACCAGGCTATACAACTAAACCATGTTTACATAAGAAATAAAAGATTAGCAACAGAACAAATACCAATTTCAATGAAGTGGTCAAACATGAAAGTCCACTGAATATATCTGGAAGGCTAGGAGACATTTGTCAAACATAAAACAAAAACAATAAAAGTCAACAAAGCTGGGTGTGGTAGGCTGAGCCTGTAATCCTAGCTACTTGGGAGATGAAAATCAGGGACAAGGGTTTGAGGTCCATCAAGATAAAAATGAAAATTTATGAATCATTATCTCTACTAGTCAAAGGCTGGGTATGGTAGAGCAAACTTGTAATTCCAAGCTATGGAGAAGACAAAAATGGTTGGATATAGTGGTGAATATGTCTGACATCCTAGTGACAAAGGGAAGCATAAATAGGGAGACTGTAGTGCATACCTGCCAAAGCACAAAGCAAGGCCCTATCATTTGTTGTAACATGATTTTATTGTATTTATGAAGTAGTACAAAGGGTTATAACTCCACATGATACTTCATGAATATAATGCATCTTGTTCAACAATTTCATTTCTTCCAACTCTTCCATCCCCACCCATACCTTTAATATTCTTAATTTTATTTGTCATGATTACAATTTTGCACCTTTCTTCTTTTCATTTGTCTACCCCTCTCTCCTTCACCTTATCCCTGCAACATCTCAATTCATGGTACTCATTTTGTTAGACTATAAGTTACTTTTTCAAAGGAGTTACACCACTGGATTCTCCCATGCACATAACATACTTTTTAGTTACTGTAACCATGCATATATTTATATACATAAATGTGTATATATATATATATATATATAATCATCTCCATGTGAGAGAAAACTTGTAACTTTTGTCTCTCTGAAATTGGCATAATTAAAATAATTTTTTTCTAGATTCATCAATTTCTTTGCAAATGATATATCATTCTTACTGATGGATGAGTAAAATTTCCAAGACCCTAGCTTGAAAGTAAGTAATACAAAGAGTCTGGCAGAGTAAACCAAGTGGTAGTACAATTGCTTAGCTTCCTCAAGGCTTGTGTTAAAATTCAAGAGCCTTGGGAAGTGGAAGGGGAAAAAACAAATTGTTTAAATAGACATACAGGTTGACGCATTGCAACAATGAGATGTACAAGATGCTATGTTGAAAAATGACTTTACAGTTTAGTTGTGGGGGGGGGGGAGTGTTGTTGTGGAGATGGAAGGGAAGGGATGGTAGGGGAAAAACAAAGGAAAGAGGCAACAATCCTTGATAAGAAATGTACTCATTACCTTGCTCATGTGATTGTAACCCCTTCGTACAGTATTTTTACAATAAAAAACTTATTTAAAAAAAGAAAGCAAACAAATAAAACTGCACTTCAGGAAATACGATACCAAAATAGAATAGGAGAAACACTAATTACTTGGATTCAGAATAACTTGCAGCTATTTAACTGGTTTCATTTCTACTCACGATGTTTAAGGATAAATGGGTTTTGAAGAATGAGGACATCATAGGGAACATTTTCTGCAGTCTTTTATTGTTTCCACAGGGAGGGCTTTGCTAGAAACCTATCCCTCTCCTATCAGGGAAATTCAAGATTCAAGTTTGTAGTAATAGAAGGTCTATTTACTAGCAATATAGCTAAATTTACCAAATTTAGATTTTATTAGCCATATGGAATTATCTGCTATCCCACACTTAATTCTTCCTTAATTTAACAAGTAAGACTGATGTGTGTGTGCATGTGTAAAGCACTCATGTTGTACATTATGACCATTTGTGAGTATATGCAATAGCTTCCTTGATATTTGCATTAATTTGTTGATTTTTATTTAATTTTAATTTTGGCATTCGTTTTGTGAGCAATATGGAAAAATTATGTAGAATGACCAGTGAGGATTAGAATAGCAAAGAAAGCAAAAAAAAAAATCTGAAGCAAAACTCCAGTGACTAGGTAGACAGCTATGTCAATGTAATTCTGACCTGGGATAGCACCAGAAAGACAAATGGTGGGACTGAAGCATTTATTAAAAATAAAAATAAATGTAAAATTGGGATAATAATCTTTCAGAAGAGTGTAATCTGATCATGTTCTATAATTTCATGAAAATTATACTGATTACAAGAAATACATCTGGAATGATCATACATCACTTTATTCTTCAATACCAAGGAAGTTAATGTTTGTTAGCAAATTTCCTATTTGGACATGTATATGATAAATTTTATGTCTATTAAGGAAGTATATAAAAGGTTACTAATAATAACAGGAAAAAAGCTAAAGGTTCACTTTTGATTATAGATAAAATTAAATATGCTCATAATTCTTTCAATGATAGCTTAATGTATGTATATGTATATATATATATATATAGCACTTTAAAATGGCATAACTTAAAATTTTATGAAAAACAATATAACAAAAACTTAAATGTGCTACAAACACTGAACATACCCTGAATACAGAGATACATTCATGGAATCTCATTTTCACTTTATCAACAGATTTGAAGGCAAGCATATTACCTTATTTTACAGACAGGAAAATAAGATACCGGGTAAATTTTTTTTCTCAGTACCACAAAGCGCTATCTACAATGATCTGTGAGATGTGAATTCTACTTTCTTTCCACTCTGCTATGTGCAATTCCTTTCACTATATCCTATGAAACTTTCCATTTTCTCCTGCCTATCTTCCTTTGGTGACTTCTCTATTCTGTCTTCCTTTAATCAGTAGCTCTTGGGCAGCCTGTAGTCTTCCTCATTTTCCGCTGCCATCCAGTTGCCAATGCCACATCCACACCTGGTTTTCCTATCCTGGGTTAGGCTAGTATTTTCTGGAAGAGTAGTTTCTTTCCTATAAATCCATCCTGGATAAATAACTGTGTTGAACTTATTTACACTTTGTATATGTCCATACTATACACTTCATTTTTCTCTTAAGGCAAACTAGACAGGAAATACTTGGGTTATCTCTTATGCAACTGCTCAACTTTGCCATTGTAATGCAAAACAAGCCATAGATACTACTTGAATGGATGAGAAGGGTTGTTTTCCCATTGCACAAACAAATAATAGGTTGGGTCTGCAGGCTGTAATCTGTCAATCTCTAGTAAAAGGTATAGTAAAATTCAGAATTTTCACTTGATTCTTCCTAGATCTATATACATCTGGCTACATTCTTAGCATTATTTTTAAAGAAAACATATGAACTAATGAATTAAATGGCTGCTACAAATCTTTTCCTTCAGGTTCTAATTTCCTGACCCCAAACTGTTTCTCACTTATCTACAACTCCAAACATAAACTCACTGTACTGTCCATTTATATTGTAATCATTGAGAGTTTTACAATCAGAAAAAAAAATGAGTTCATATTCCAGTTCACTATTTAGTAAAATATATTTCAGATCCCTGATTTTAGATTTCTCCCTCTATAAAATAGAAATGAGAACAACATTGATACTAGATAGACTGAAATGATCAACCATATAAAATATAAAGATCATAGCAACAAATCTATGTGATAATAAATGTTAGTTCCCCTCTTTCCTTTCCTCTCTCAAGTAATCAATTAACACACATAATTGAGAATATTATATTGGGTATTTTAATCGGACTAAGGTGATGATCCTTCATTTTCATTGTCATTTTGCACAGCTATTGTTTAGTCCTTCAGCTTCTATTTTGTTGCTCCTTCTCAGTCCTTTTGGACAGCATTCTCTTCTACAGCTCCCTCTACATCTTCCTCTGACTAAAATAAGCTTTCCCCTAGATTTTTTCAGACCCAACTCTTTCTTGACCTATTGATCCGTCTTTTTGATGATGTATACCAAGTTAGCTCTATAGATGCTCTCTCTCATATTAACCTACTTCAACTCTCTGAGTTACTTGTCAGTAAGTCACCTTTTATTTATTTGTGTCTCCATTTTTTTGGTGGGGGTGAGTTTCCTCTCTCCATCCAACACTATTTCTGCAGCACTTACCAGGGTATGCAGCATTAGTAGGTGCTCCATAAACATTCATATAATTGAATTTCTGAGCCTTTTTAGCCTACAAATCTTTTCTCATTACATGCGCAATCCTTGACAATTAACTTCCAGAACTTCAAGCACATAATAGAACCCAATCATGGACTGGAATTTCCTCCCTAGAAGGCTAACCTCTTCTGACCTTTATATCTTCCTCCTTCTGTTCTCAACAATAACTATCCTGTTGTTTTTCAAATTTTTCAAATCTGAAGCCTTGATATACTGCTGAGATGTGAAGGCTATTTTCTTTTGTTTTTTTAGAATGTGTTTTTTTATTGAAAAATAGTGTACAGAGGGCTTAAAGTTACATGAGTAAGGTAATGAGTGCATTTCCTTTGAGCATTGTTACCTCCTCCATTGTTTTTCCCCACCATCCCTTCCCACCGGACCTCACCAAGCCCTTCTCTCCTCCCCCCACAAGTTGTAAAGTTCGTTTTCAGCATAGTCTCTTGCACATCTCATTGTTACAATGAGTCAATCTGTATTCCTATTTAAGCATTTTGTTTTTTCCCTTCCCCTCCCCAAATTAGAAAAGTATATACAAGATGCAGGGCACTAGAATCAAATACAATAAAAACAGGGGTTATAGCATGGGGGAAGAACATACAAAAGAAACAAAATTTAACAATCACACAGTACTAGCTTCTCTTATTTGCAATATCTAGTATATGTGAAGGTTATTTTCTATCTATTGCTACCTATAGAACAGCACCCAGATTATCTAGCCTGTCATATGTGTGTGTCTCTTTTCTGGCTTCCCAATGCTATGTCTTAGCATATCTCAAAATAGCATCTTTGCTAATTTTGATTGAGTTTTTATTTTGAATACAAACATAGAAAAGACAGCTTTCCCTTCTTATTTAAGGAGTTTGGTTTTTAAAAAATCTGAAAAGCAAAATCTCAAAGATAAAATATGTCTCCCTATTTGAATCAAAGTTGTTTTCCTGAAATTCATTTCAGGGCTTTCTACAATGTTTGTTGTTGTTGTCGTTGTTGTTGTTTGCATTTGGTCTTTATTTGCTATAAAACTACAACTTAATTATCAGACACAGAAATCAATCATGCAAATTCTCCAAATAATGGATTTTAATTTGTTTTATTCATTCCTGTTTATCGATCAAGTTGACTTATACTAGACATGTGGAAGATTCCCAGGACCTACTTTTGAATTGTTAGAGAATAAGAAGGCTAATGTGTTCAAGTCCCACTCCCAAGCTGAAGCATCTTGGAGTACTAGTTTCATCTAGATTCAGATCTAGTACTTTTGTGTTATCTTGCACAAGGAAAGGAAGGACTACTATATATTTTTCATCATCTTATTATTAGTGCATTTTGCTAAACTAGTGCAGGTAGATAACAAGGAAATATTCATGAATAATTTCACAAGGTTCTTCATTGCACAGAATAAATATCAAATGATACATCTCTTTAAAAATATCAAATAATGAAAATAGAATTGATAGAAATTAAAGTGATACAATTCATGTTTACCTTATTGCAT
This sequence comes from Dipodomys ordii, assembly GCF_000151885.1. Lineage (NCBI taxonomy): Eukaryota > Metazoa > Chordata > Mammalia > Rodentia > Heteromyidae > Dipodomys > Dipodomys ordii. The sequence goes on from NW_012267221.1 coordinate 14,378,415, forward strand.
AACTGGTAACAAGACATTTATGGAAGATACTACTACCTAGCATGTTTTGAAATAGACATGTGCCATATTTCTACTGGATTAAATTTATTCACAGGACTTGTGTATTTAATATGTAGTTAGTTATCAACTCACTGCCTTTTTATTTTTCTCTATTTTTTTTCAAAACTGGTGCTTGAACTCATGGTGTTTTGCTTTATAAGCAAGTGGATGATAATTTGTACTACATCCCAGTCTTTTTTCTTTCATGATTTGGTTGTTGTTTTAGTTAAGGCCTACTATTATTGCCAGGGTCAGCCACTGACTGTGGTCCTTCTTTCTATACTTCCCCAGTAGCTGGAATAACATTCATGACCCATTCCACTCTACTTGCTAGATCCATTTAAATTTTCCCTTGAACTATGGTTCTACTGATCTCAGCTTACTAGGATTATGAGTATGAACCACCATTCTAGATAATTTTAAGTACCTTAGTGTAGAACACAGAGTATCTTTCTGGAATTTAGTTCTTCCAATTATTTAAATCAAGTATTAGTTAAACTCCAAAACTCTGCTGTCGTCTTTGCAATTTAAATCAACTGCTTTAATATGCCGTCTAACTTCTTTCATTTTGCTCATAGATTTTAAGGAGTCAACAATTTAAAGGCAATTCTGATTTCCAATGTTAAGGAAAACAATAGCATTTACAAAAGACAATACAATTTTATACACATGCCAAAAGAACTATAACTTTTTTTTCTAGAGAGCACTATGAATATAAGAACTTGTATGTGTGATTTTTGTCATAACATTGGATGTTCTTCATTCCTTAATCCAAAAGCCTTTACACAAAATTTTATGTATTTTTATTATTATAAAAATAATATACAGAGAGGTTAGGGTTACATAAATTGGATAAACGGTACCTTTGTTTTTGAACAGTGTCACTCCTTCCTTTGCTCTCTCTGATTTTCCCACCAACAACTTGTATAGATTACTTTAAACATAGTGTCTAGTGAATATCACTGCTGCATTGGTTCACCCTTTGTCACACCAATTCTGTGGCCCCTCCTTGACCTCCCAAAGACAGGTAAAGAAAACCAAGATAAAAACAAAACTAAAAGCAGCAACAAAGAAATAAAATTTCATTTCCATTTCCTGGAGTTCATTTCAATAAATATTATTTTATATGATCAGATGCAAACAAGTATTGCACCTTTGTGTTCCTCTTCCTAGAATATTCTCCTTTGGTCTCACTGTGTGTGAATGTCTGTATAATTCATCATATCCAAGTATATAGACACCATAAGATATGGTCAACCTCTCTGGCCATAAAGGAAAAAACATAAAAGGAAACCAAAAACAAACAAACAAAAGTAAATAATGCTGAGATTCCACCTGACCCTAGATAGAATGACCAATATCAAGAAAACTAACATTAAAAAGTGCTGGCATGGATGTGCCAAAAAGGGAACTCTATTACACTGTTGCTGAGAATGTAAAGTTGTTCAACCACTCTGGAAAGCAGTATGGAGGTTCCTCAAAAGACTAAATATAGAGCTTCCCTGGGACTGACCAATTCAGCTCCTGGGCATTTATGCAATAGAACACAAACAAGGCCACCCCAGCACAACCATGTTCATTGCAGCATTATTTACCGTATTCAAGATATAGAATCAACCCAGATGACCCTCAACAGAGGAATGGATCAAGAAAATGTGGTATGTATACACAACGGAATTCTACTTAACCATCTGAATGAACCCTTCATCAGGAAATAGGTTTGGAAAAAAAAATTAAGCAAAGTAAGCCAGACCTAGAGAAACATTAGGTACATCCTTTCCTTAATTTGTGGTAGATAGAATGTGCCTATGAATCTACACGCAAATACACAGGATGGTGAAAGTCTTTCTTTTATACCCTCCTGGCTCTAACCCACTTCTAATAGCATCCAAACTGTCTTAGGTTGATTATGCCACCTGGTGGATGAAAACTTTATCACCCAGTGGTATTTCCTCAGGGTTCACTCTCAAAATTTACTATATTGCTTCTCTTCTGTGATTGTGTTCACTGTGCTTTAAATTAGCCTTACTCACATATGCCTTCCATCTTTTACTTTAAATCCAACATATATCAATTTCTTTGATTAATTGAACAAAACAGCAACAGCAACAACGTTAATAGACAATGAATGACTTTAAATCTTCATCCTTCCCTCTTCTACTGCATGCATTTACCAAGGCATATACATGTCTATTTCCTCTTTATTGTTGAAACAAAAACATTTGAATAATGATACAAATATATCCAAAGGTTGGGAAACCATAAAATAAAACAGATTTCTTATGAGTTTATTTAATAAAGAAGAACACAAATCTAGTCTTCTCCCCCTCTCATTCTTTCCCTCTCTCTCTCCCTCTCTCTCTTTCTCTCTCATCTCCAAACAAATAATTCTCTTATTAGAGACTATTATAGTTAACCATCCACTGAAATAAATGATTATTGATCTTTACAAAAAGTATAGCTCATTACACAGCCATTTATATACTTCATTTCACTTCTAAGACAATGTATATTCATGATATATTCAGGTAATTATCAAAAAGCTATGTTAAATTTTTTTCTTGGGGGGAGTTGATTTATGTATCAGTGTTTTTTGTAAATTTTATTGTTATTATTAATTAGTTGTATACAGGGGTTACATAAGTGAGGGTATGAATAGTACAATGCTTTTTGACAGTGTTACCACCTCCTTAGTTCTCCCCAATTTTCTCCCTCCTGTCCCTACCCACAGTTACATTATTCATTTTACATAGAGTATATTGAATACAGTGACTGTATGTGCTCACCCTCTTCCCTCCTGTTTTTTTTTTCCTTTTTTTCCTATTGTTGTTTTTTAAGGCTTATATTGTATCTCACTTCACGCATGTGCTTTCATTTACGGAACATGTAGTTCAGAGAAGGACATTTGGAGATTTTTCCTAATCTTTTTGGTAACTACAAGAAGTTATTTTCTAATGAGATGAGATATATAATGAAAATCAATAGAATCATTAAACTCTAAGTAACTAACATATTTAGGTTAAAAAAAGAGAATAAGCCAATGCCCTAAATTTTATGACAATGTTTAACAAAACTCTTACCTCTACAAAACCACAGTGAGTTACTTTTTCTTTGTATTAGAGAAGATCTTACTAACTTTGTCAGACTGGCCTCCTGCCTTCCTGATCCGGGGATGACAGATGTGTACCATCACAAACAAATCAATATACCTGCTTCACCCTCCCACCCCAGCAATCTAGTTTAACTAGTGTCTTCTCAAACATGGAGAAACAGTATCTCCCTTTGTAAGTAACCTCACCTAAGTTTACCTGTACGTAAAAGGTGTGGCTTTCTCAAACAATTTACCTTTGGGGTAAGAATGAATGTAAGGGTGGGACTTAATGCAGACATGAATTTTAACTACTTATTAAGGTAAAAAAATCATAAAGTATGCAGAGATGTATACTCTGTAGAATCAATATGATTTGATTTCCTTAAGGGTTGGAGAAGGTATATGGATCATGCCTAATAACCACCATAAGCTGTCAAGATGATGTCAAATAGTCAAGAAAAAATTCAAGGATCTATCATATATTAACTTATTTAAACATGCCATTTAAATGTTCTATCTACATTTTAAGGATTCGATTTTTGAGTTGAAATAAAGATTATTCATGCTTCAAACTTCTTATATTCCTGAGATATTGTTCGCTAGGCTTATGTCCACATCTGTAAATAATGTTATTGACAACATAGATTCTATCTTAGTTCTTCTACATTGTGTAAATATTTTGTGTTCAGGATCATATATTCCTCATAAAGGTCTCTTTTATAGAATCAGTTGTTATTATATGCCATTATTATTATTATTATTAACAACAGATGGAGCTAGCCAATGTAAAACATTTTGATTATGTCAAGATGCTTTAAGTAATAAAACCAGAGGTGAAATTCTGGTTGGTATTGACACTAAGTTGGTTATTTATTTATTTATTTATTTATTTTTCTTTTTGCTTATGTGGTGCTGAGGAATCGAGCCCAGGGCCTCAGGCATGCAAGGCAAGCGCTCTACCACTGAGCCACCTTCCCAGCCCCTAAGTTGGTTATTTATTATGAAAAATCTTCATGTTTATTAGAAGCTCTCAACTTTCCAGATGCATACTCTTTTACCAACAGGATGAAAAGCAAAAAAAATGAATGAAGTGAAAGAAGAAACTAAAAATTGGCCTGAAAACCTAAAAAAAATAGTAGAAGGAAACAAGGCAGTAGTGTGATAAGTGAGTTTTCTTTTTAAGATTTCATTATATAGACTTTTAAAATACATTTTTATTGTAAAATACTGTACAGAGGGGTTACAGTTACTTGAGCAAGGTAATGAGTCCATTTCCTATCAAACATTGTTACCACCTCCTTTCTTTTTCTCCTACCCTCCCTTCCAGGGTGACGAACAACTAGTCACAAAAGAACACTTTCTCAGCCATTTTACGAACATTATTCACCTCCCAAATCCTTGCGTTAGTCACATTTCTAAGAGATCTACTGGAATCACAAATGCTTGAGCTTAATGCAAGAGCAGTCCATAATGGAATATCTTCATTTTCCTATTCATTCCTTGCATTCATTCTGGAGACACCAGTCTTGCAGGCCCTTGTTTTCAAAAGCTACCTTATATAGTAAGGAAGACATTCTGTTATGGACTGCTTGCATTAAGCTCAAGCATTTTTTATTCCAATAGACCTCTTAGAAATATGACTAACTCGAGGATTTGGGAGGTGAATAATGTTCTTAAAATATGGCTGAGAAAATGTTCTTTTATGACTGGTTGTTCGTCACCCTGCATAGATAGAAACTACATAGCTGGGTAAATTTAATAAATATTCTTTCACATTTCAGATAAAAATTAAATGAAATGAGAAATTTTAAATAATCATGAAAAGCTTTGCTGAGAAGTAGAGTTTTGAAGAAAGACAAAAGTGAAGTGAGAAAATGAGTCATGGCTATTTCAGAGAAAAGTCTTCCAAGACCAGCTAGCTCACAGAATCTAAGAAGCCAGGTCTACCAGGGGAAAAACTGGAAGTGGCTAGAGCTGAGGGAGGGAGAGAAAAGAAGTAACGTGGGAGATAAAATTAGAGTTCAGTCTTCAGTGCCTCTATGGTCTAGTTTAATCATTAGGAGAATTCAGAGAACCACTAGAGAGACTGATGCAATGATTGATAGAAGAGTATTACACTCTGGACTACTATAGGGATAAAGAGAAAGTGGGGAAGGAAACAGAGTGATGGAGAATTATGACATTTGAATATATCAATGTTTGTAGATGGAATCAAGAATGTCACTGAAAGCTGTTATATAATAAAAAGGCAGGTGTGGTGAGGGAGAGAGCAATGAAAAATTCAATATTACTAAAGTATATGCACTTTCTGAAACAAATGTCAACAAGCTTCATTGTTCTATTCCCTTGCACATATCATGTATTATGATCTTATTTGTCTTTCATCACTTGCTCAATTTGACCTATCCTTCCCCCACTGATATCCATATGCCCGACAGGACCTCTTTTAAATTCTTGTTTTCCAGGATAATTCTTCCTCCTCCTCCTCCTCCTCCTCCTCTTTTCCTTCTCCTTCTTTTAAAAAATTACTTTGTATTTTACTAGAATCTTCTTGTTGTCTGGAGGTATTTTATTGTAGCATTTCTATACAAGCATACAAATTGCCCCAAACAAACATTCCCTTTTAGTCACTCTCCCTCATCCTTCTTCTCTTTTTCTTAAGACAATTTAATAGCTTTTAAAGTTTTATTTAAAACTTTTAATGTTTTATTCATATACATGTATATAAAGTATTTGGGCCACATTCACCCACATTCATCCCAGCTCCCACTAGATCCTGCACTCCAACAGAGCCTGTTTTACATTTGTGTCATTCTTTTATCCATTTTTATCAATTGCACAAAGGAGTTTTCTATGGTATTTCACATGCCTATATTTAGAAAATAGGAAGAGGAATGAAAGTTTGATCAAGGTACATTGTATACAAATATGGACATGCCAAAATGACATGTACATCCTAATTGATGCTAACAAAATGTGGGGAATAACAAATGGTTTTGAATGTGTTTCTATGGCTTTATTATGAGAAGAAAATAGTTTAGATGCTTCAATGGAGACTAAAGATCTTTACTAAGGCTAACAGCAAATGGTAAAAAAAAAAGATAGCTAATTTTGAATAGCATAAAGTGGTTTGCTGTTGGTATCTGATAAAGCTGGACTATATGTTTTCTCAAATCTTCTTCCTCATATAATTTCCAGAAAGGGCTAAAAGGGTAATGTGTGAGAACTGTTGGTAAAAGTGTAGCATTCAAATATTCATTGATATCTGAGGGCCACTGGTCAGATGTTGCTGTAATAGAAAACGAAGTTATCTGATGCTTTGCAAGTCTGTGCTATGCATCCAGACACTAACCCTATTTTTAATAGTGGCCAGAACCAGCAATCAGTGTGGATTCACAGGACTTACAGCTTATCAGAGGCAATAGTTTCCAACAGATACTCACATCGCCTTTCTTGGCAGTCCCACTGGCAACTGGAAGTGCTTGGTTTCTCAGATTGCTTCTCCGATGATCTCACTATCATGCCTAGCCTTTTGTTCCATGGCTCTTTCCACGAATGTGTATGATCTAATTTCTACAGTAAATTATTTATCCCATGGTAGCTATCAGTGACTCTCCTTTGTATGGACCTGACTAAAAGAATATATTTATTCACTTGCTTCAACATTTGCTAAACTGGTAAGTGCTGGAATTTTTTTCAAATATTAAAAAATGTCATGGTCTTTGTCAGGACATGTTTGGCTCAGGCTAATAATGTTTTCCCATGTTTTCAAGAAGGTTTTTGTGTAGCACATGGAATGTGCTTGTACATCCTGATTCAATAAATATAACACTTAATTCCAACGTTTGCTTCCGAATATTGTCGACGTTGAAAATGAGAGCACAATGTGTTTCTAACACATTTATAAGATTATCTCTTTGTTGCTTTGTATGTCCCTCCCCCACAGTATAACCCCTGCCTTCACTATATTTGATGTCAGTATAACTTGTGGAGGAGATGGGGAAAAACAAGTCGTTTAAGGATTCAGGTGGACCTGTTGCAATAATGAGAAGTACAAGTTGTCATGTCCAAAATGAGCTTTACAATGTCGGTGGGAGTCGGTGCGGGGAGGGGGGAAGGGGGGGAAGGAGAAGGAGTGGGATTGGGGGGGAGGGGGGAGGCTGGGAAGGGATGTGAAGGGTAAACAAAGGAGGAGGCTTCACAAACAACTCTCTGAAGAAAAGACAACATGAGATTTAACTGAATAAATATCCTGCTTTAAATCTATTTTGCCCAGCCTTTTAGCAGTATCCCCTAACAATGACGTATGTAAAGTGATGACTGCAAAAGATGGTGTCATTATGTCCCAGCAAGGCCTCCACATTTTAATAGACCAGCCTCGAACATAAGGATTCCACATTGAAGAGAGCTAAATCTGCTTGCTTCAGTTTTAAATGTAAACTTATGTATGGCTTATTCATCAATGATTCCAGACCTCTGATTTTTTTTTCCTTTTGAAAGGCATTGAGAGCATTCTACTTGCAGTGCAAAGATTTTGTAACTGGTACATCTTAGGACAATATAGGGAGATACCATTTAAAGAAATAAAGAGTCAGGAACTCCTTTGCATTTTCAATTTAAGTAAAATTCTGCTTTTGTCTTAATATTTGTTTTTATCTACATTCTAGTGTTTGTATTTTATAGAATATAAGCACATGTAAATAAGTAACATAAATCTTTAGTAACACAAAGGTAATACTTTGCTTAACACTATTGTAGAAAAGTTAGTATTCATTTAATTAACACTCCGGATGACTTCACTGGTTATAGGAAATGGAGGCTACAATTGTTATATAATTTATCTACTTTTCCAGAATTACTAAGTGTCAGAGTGACACTGTGATAGTCTCCATTTTATTGATGACCAATTAGTGTTTTTATGTCAACTTCTGAATTTTTGGGTAAATAATAATCACATGAGACTTAATGTCATGTATATTTCTTATTTAACTCTTACCAGAAATGCATTCTCCTTTTACTTTTATAGAGTTAACTTATTGTTAAATGATCTTGTATTAAAAATTAGTTGAGTAGTTCACACCTGTAATCCTGTAATCAAGAGGCTGAGATCTGAGGATCACAGTTAAAATCCAACCACTAACAGGTATATCTGAGATATATTTTTTTCTACAATTAACCACAAAAGGTCAGAAGTGGAGCTGTAGCACAAATGGCAGAGTATTAGCCATGAGCAAAGGAGTACAGCGATAGTACCTAGGCTCCTAGTTCAATCCCCAATACCGGTACCAAAAGATAAATAAAAATTGTTCATAATTCCATAAAGTAGTGGTTAAAATCTAAGCCAGAGGACTTCCAATAAACACCTTATAAATCTGTCAATGTTGTCACCTTTTCTCACTGAGCTTCCTATATCACATCCACACATACAGCAGAATGTGCTTTGCCCCATGATTTCAATGAGACCCAAATGCAGCACTATAGCAAATAAGTGTTGGATTCCTTTCCTTTTCTCAGTAACTCAAAAGCCAGTGGTAATTTGGATTCATTGTTGTTCTGGATATTTTCAGCAAGTACTTCAGGGTCAATGAAATCTTTGACAAAATTGTCTCATGTTACCCACAGTTATTTTTGAAAAGGTTTTAATTTAGAATATAGACCACTGGGAATTATAATGTTTGTAACTGCTCAAATCTCTATAGCAATTACAACCAGTCCATGAGGTGGAGGAGAGATGAACGAAGAGAAGAGGTGAGGTTGTTTGGAGAGAGCCTTATCTCAGATCTTTGCAACAGGAGCTCTCAAGCTGCTGAAACAGCCTGGTCTGGACTTAGTGACGGTACTATTTCCTAATTTTAGATTTTAAAATTCACCAAAAATACTGTCACTAGTGCATCGATTTCACTTTTGAATTAAAAAAAAAAGCTGATAATGGAAACAACAATAAACCAGGGAAGGTCGTTTATTTGAAGGCTATGAGTCACATTAGTGATAAAATACAAGAGCTGGCAATACCCATCCTTAAGATTTATAGATTTCAATAAAATAAAACACTTCAATAATGGTTTTACTGTTCTATTTTTTCTTCTGTTCTATTATTGCAGCTTTTGCTTTTTATGTTTGTAGTTTTTATATTGACCATTTAGTATTTTATATCAAAAGTCATCTTGCTGACTTTATTGATTTGTGACCATAATTTACTATTACTTAGGTGTTCTAACTTACTTCATTGATCTTACTTTGCATTCATACTTACTTTCTTTAAACACTCAATTGAGTGAATTCAAAAGGAAAACTTTTCCATTTTGCGTGTCTTTTCTTTTGGCTTCCATTTCCACTCTCTTTAAGGTATATGTGGGAATTTTTGTTGGTAGGGGAACATTTAAGGGGATGTTGGTCTTGCTGGCAGTTTGAATTTTTGTTTGGTTTGTGAGGGTCAACTGTTATATAAAGGTTGTAAACACAGTTTTACTTCAGTTTCCTTCTACAAATAAACACCAAGTGGTGACCATATCACTCATTGGACTGTTCCTTTCCCCCCAATTATTTACCAAACTGCTTTCTTAATGGTTCTGGAAACTTGGAGAATTAGAAGTTATAATTCTTGGAACGTGTTCTCTATTCTAATCATTGTTCTATGAACCCCATCTATAACAGCTCCCACTCACTAGAACACATATAAACTAGTGTTCCAGTCTATAGACAGGTTAAACAATCATAGATCACTTTTCCAGGGGCAAACAATGAGAAAGTTATTAATCCAGACATTGAACCCTGGAGCTATGGCTTTTAGGGTTTGTATTTATATTGTAAACTAAATATATTTAAAAATTGCATAAGTCTCTCTGCTCTTTTCTAGCTCTTTCTCAGCTCTTTCCTTCTCTTCTCTTTCTCAGCTCTCTTCTCTTCCTAGCTCTCTCTTTCCCACCTTTCCCAGATGCTCTCATTTCTAGCTCTTTTCTCTTTTTTTCTAGCTCTTTTCTCTCTCTTTCCCAGCTAGACACAAAAAAAGAAAAAAACAAAAAATTGCATAAGTCTCATTGTTAGCATAGAATAGTTAAAAATGTTTAAAATTTTAATACATTTAAAAATGTACTCTGTTTATTGAACTAACTAAACATTCTAAATATAATCAATAGCTCAATTCAACACACTTGAATTTAAAATCCTTAACCTTTGATAATTTGGGGGAGGTTTTTCTTTTAATTATATGATACTGTGGCTTGAACTCAGGGGACACATATCTTTTGGCTTTCTTGCTCACAGTCAGAGCTCTACTAATTGAGCTAGCTTTCTAGCCCAGCTCTCTTCCATCATGCCTATCTTGCCATGATGTTCTACCTTGCCTCAGGTCCAAAGCAAAGGTGCAAGCTTACCATGTACTGAAACTATGAGCCAAAATAAGCCTCTCCTTCTTATAAGCTGACTTGCTCTATTTCTTTGTCAGAGTCTTGAAAAGCTGATCAATATGAATAACATAAACTGAATGAGAAGTTAAATATATATTACTTATATATGTAGTCAAAGGGAAGTTAGTAGATTGACAGCACTATTTGGATATGCTCGATGAATTTTTATGTAATCTTCATGAAAATCTTATAGTTGATTCATAAAAGAGAAAGATTTAAAACATCCATTGTAAGGAAATCTGATTACAAAGCAAGATAGGAAGAGTGAAAAAAAGGAACAAAAGAAACTATAACAGAAAAAAATTAATGAAATGGCAATCCTAAATCCTTATCTTAAACACTTCTTGTAAAGGTCAATGAATTAAATTCTACAATAAAAAAACAGAGAGTATGTATCTATTTTTAAAATGAAAGAATCAACTGCATACTACCTGTTAGACCTTTTAGTTTTAATGACACATATCTTTACAATAAAATATAAAATATAATGATAAAAACATTAACGGTGAACAGTAGCCAAAGGTTATTCTTTGTTAGTAGTCAGAAAAATAGATCTAGGCGGTAATACTTGGATAAAATTTACATGTCCAAACCTGTCATAAGAAACAAAGAAGGCCATAATAATTGTGAATATATATGAAGTCAATGGAGTAATTCGGTAGATAAAACTTATTTAATAATCATAAAGGAGAACTAGGCAGCAATGAAAAATGAAAGAATTTAAAACTCTACTTTCAAAAATAAATAGATTTTCTAGACAAAATATTAATTAAGAAGTATTGAACTATAGACGTACCAACATCAAAAAACATGGAATATATGTTTAGACTACTCACTCTAATAATAGCAAAATACACAAATGTCTCCATCTCACAAGGAACATTCTACAGGACTGATCACATATAGGCCACAAAATATTCTTTGAAAATTTAAGAACATTACAATAAAACCATAAACTAAGAATATATGGTTTTTCAATAATGTATTCCTGAATAGCAGTTTTCTTTAGAAGAGATTATAAGATTTTTAAAAATTATTGAATAGGAAATGTAAGAACATTTTAAAAAGTGATACAAAAATCATAGGAAATTACTATGAATAATTATACACTACAAATTAGAATAAATATTAGAAACATGCACCTGCCAAGGACAATGAAGAAGAAATAGAAAATACAAATAGAAAATTTACAAGGGAAGTAAAATAATGAATTTAAAATGTCCATAAAAGAAAAGCTGAGACAATAATTCCTTCACTGATAAACTTCACCAAACATCTGAAAAAATTAATACAAAAGGCCGGGCGCTGGTGGCTCATGCCTGTAATCCTAGCTACTCAGGAGGCTGAGATCTGAGGATCCTGGCTCAAAACCATCCCGGGTAAGAAAGTCCATAAGACTCTTTTCTCCAATTAACCACCAGAAAAACAGAGGAGGTGCTGTAGCTCAGATGGTAGAGTGTTGAACTGAAGAGCTGAGGGACAGCACCCAGGCCTAGAGTTCAAGCCCCATGACTGACCTTCAAAAAAATTAATACAAAAATATTTTCAAAAGTTTTCATAAGCAATTGACAAAAATATATCATTCTCAAACTCATGACAAAAGGTTAGTGTTAACGTGTTGAAAAAATAGATAAGGACAATACAAAAAAATTTCAAGTCAATATTTCTTATGGAAATAGATGGAAAAAACTTATATGAAAACCTTGCAAATTGAATTGAACAGTACATTGACAGGATCACTCATTATGTACACATGAGATTTATCCCAAGGATACATTACAATAATAAAAATATAATATACTGCAATAACAGAACAAGCAATAAAATCTATGGTTATCTCTAAAGATGTGAAAATTCAGAAATAATTTCTGTTATTCTTCTTAGCATGACACACAAGTGAACATCTTTGCTTATGATGTTTTAATTTTGAGACAGGGAGTCATTTTGTAGCATAGACTGGCCTCAAAACTCATGATCATTTGGCTTCAGCCTCCTAAGTGTTGGAATTATAGGCATAAGCCATTATACCAGCCTTAACCTTGTTTTTGTTGTGAAACTTCTAATCCCTTTGTGGACATCAATCAGAAGAAGAGAAGGAGTCAGGTAATGTCTAGCTAGGTGCTAGTGGTTCACACCTGTAAACCTAGCTACTCAGGAGGCTGAGATCTGAGGATCATGGTTTGAAGCCAGCCCTGGCAGAAAAGTCCTTGAGTCTCTTATCTCCAACAAACTACTCAGAAAAACCTGGACGTGGTGCTTTGGCTTAAGTGACAGAGCACTGCTGCATGTGTGCGCGGACACACACACACACACACACACACACACACACACACACACACACACACAAAGGTCTAAATGACACCAGGATTTGCACAAGTTCCACCTAGAGGATTTCAGTCCAGGGATGGTGGTAGTATAAAAGGCACATCATTCACATCACCTATGAACTGACAATTGCTCAGATGTATCACATATTCCATCACCATGCAGGCAAAACTATTTTCTAGTCTTGTTTATAAGCAACAGGCAAGCTGGAAAAAATATCTCTCTTTTGCTCCTAACATATAACTGAAATCACTCCTAGGAACATATGAATAAAGACAGTTGAGGGGCATGTATACAAAAGAAAAAAAAATAATAGAATCCTACAAAGGTTTACTTAATTCCTGAAATTTCTCTAGTAACTAAGCTTATTCAACCAAGTTTTGTTGTACCATTTGTGTGTTCCTATCACTAATATGATAATGTAATGTAAGACCTCAAAGAATTTGATATGGAAGATGATCTTATTAATATGTATAGAAACACATCACTTTTATTTACAGATATTCTCAATTTTATCAGTTTCAAAAGTTCTGATTCATGACCTTGAGTAAAATACATACGGCTGGTGAAATTCCACAATTGAATTTTCTTTAGATATTCATTGTACTCTTGCTAATTGGTGCATTTCCTAGTAATTAGGAACACACTTTAGTTTTAATATCATTGATGTGAATAAGAAACCACAGAATCTATACTCTCTGACAGCTAACTCATTTCATTAATACAAAAGGACTTATTAATTGACTGTAGATTAAGGTTTGTCATGCATATTATCAATGATTCAATGTTATATGTTTCACTTAGTAGATAATACAATTAATTTCTAATAAAATTCTTTCATTAAAATTCAGTGCATACATTGAAATGAAATTGTTTCAAACTTTATACTTGCAGAAGAGTTTGCTATAAAGGAGAGAGGACAGTAAAGAAAGGAGAGGTCAATAAGAAATGAGAAATTTCAACTATACTGGACCAGCATAAGAATTTTTACTTAGTTTCAGGGAAAGTCCTTTTTAAAAAGGCAATCTAATTCCAGTGGTGCTCCACTGGTTAACATACAGTGAAGTTCATACTCCTGGCACTGACCCAGTGGCTGCTGGAATATCCAGGACTCACACTAAGATACTCACTAAACCAATAGTTGTGAATTCTTTATGGAGCAAATGAAAAGAAAGAAGAGCTGAAAGCTGGTGTCTGCCTGTATTCAGACTAGGTCATTGAGAGCTACTGTGGTCATCGGGGTCATTACTCCTCATTCTTTGTGTTACAGCTAGAGAAGGAGGGTACAGCACAGGATTCAAAGTTTAAGGTATTCTTTTTCAAAGTTTAAGGTATTTATATACTCCTTTCTCTGACTTTCTCTATTTCTTCAGCCATAGAAAAAGCAGCCTATGCCCTTTCTATGATCAGAGAAGATTATGGACATACACTGTGTATAGAATCACAGGGAGTTGTTGAGTGTTTGTATCTATGAAGTAAAAGAAAGCACAGTACACAAGACAAGCACAAACCAAAAGCAAGAAACAGAAAGCCCAAGAAAAACGCTACTTCCACATGCAAATCTGAAGATACACAAAAGCGAGGAATGAATAAGCAGAATAAGCAGAAAAGCTAAAGTTGTAGGATAAGTTTACCCATACTAATAACATCTATGATTTAGACTGGACCAGAATTCATGAGCCTTGGTTTTGTAGCTACAGTTGAGTAGGTGAATAACAGTAGGGAAATTATTTGCTTTACTTTAACTTCATTTTTTACTATCTGTAAAGTATCTAAAAATAATCCAAACCTCTTGATAAGATTGTGCAAGAGCCAGAGTAAACCTCCTTCTATAGAACCAACTGAAAGCCAATAAGGTTTGGCAAAGAGAATTGCTCTTCGAAACCAAAGGATTATTAACATCATTCCAACAATATAGGTAGTTTTCTATGAGTAAAACTTTAGGTAAATTCCACAGGACTTACTGCTATTTAAGGTACAGATTCATCTTGATGGTACAATCTATTTGGATAATAATGGGCAATATGTCAAGTATCTAACTCACTTTGTTATAGAGTACTGTAAATCCCTCATATGCTGAGACTATAAAAGTTTGGTCAATCCTCATCACTCATCACCTGTCACCACTTATAGCTGTAGTAATATGATCTGGACTTCAGTCTGTTCTCAGATATCCTTCCAATATATATGCTAAGAAAAGCATAAAGTTATTAATTCTAAAGGTTAATCAATCTTGCATAGTTTTTCTTTGTAATTTTTCTGCCAGAGAAATTCACTGAAGGAAATATTGTAATCACTTTTTTTTTTTTTTTTTTGCCAGTCGTGGGGCCTGAACTCTGGGCCTGGGCGCTGTCCCTCAGCTCTTCAGCTCAAGGCTAGCGCTCTACAACCTGAGCCACAGCGCCACTTCCAGCATTTTTTTTTTTTTGCTTATGTGGTGCTGAGAAATCGAACCCAGGGCTTCATGCATGCAAGGCAAGCACTCTACTACTGAGCCACCTTCCCAGCCCTATTGTAATCACTTTTGACCAGCTTCACACAAGCATTTTTTTTGCCAAAACCTTGACCTGTTATATTCTTATAAAACATCACAGGACTTCTAAAATTATACACATAAAAATCAGCAAGTTATACCTAAATATTTCATAATCTTCATTATATATTCTACATACTACATGATAAAATATTGGGCAAACTCCTAGGATTCATTTTTCAGGAATTTTATTGTTTCTCCTGTCCAGCATTCAAGTGTCAGGTCTAATCCAAATGCATTATAAATGAAATTTTGTCTCAAACCAAAATAGAAATAAATATTGACCAGTGATGTCAGTACTTCCTAAAATATTAAGCAGCAGGAATAAAACCATCTTTCAAATATTTTCTAAAATACAGCCTCATGGAGATATCATTTTTATGACTGAGAAACAGACTACTTCTTATAGAAATAGTGTTCAAGGGCAATAAGTAGCAGACAAAATATACATTTATTAGTTTCCTTATCCAGCACCCAAGGTGTGTTGTACTAATCTACATGTTGTATTAATGTACACTATGGCAAGAATGGCTTCTAGCCAAAAGAAGCACCCAGTTCAATATTTTCTAATATTTATAGAAATATAAACAAAGAAATGATAAAGTTGGGGGAGAACTAAAATAACATTTCATTTACAACATGGATACGCAACACCCAGTAAAACATAGATAGTCAAACTCTAATCATTCAGCATTAATACTGCTACATTCTTGGTTGAATTTTCATATGTATATAAAAACAATTAAGCAAAGCAACAACAACAAAATGCAATTTAATCATTAACACTGGAGAAAAGAGCATGTTTGATTGTCTCTGACTGAGAGAAGAAAGAAATGTAAAAGATACTTAGAAACATGATCTTGCTGGAAATTCTCAGTTTAACAGCAAGCTACATTCTTAGTGTTTGGTTGTTTGTTGTCATTGATGGATCTTATACGAAATGAGTTGAAACATCAGATTTGCTGACAGGATGTTATTGGAGTAGAATTGGTTATAGGTCTATTGTCAAATATCTTTTGCATAAAGCTCTACTTGAGAAATACCCTTTATTTTTAAGTACTAAAAAAAAAACTGTCTTTCCCCTGAGAACCAGATGTGTTCTTTTTAACAAAACTGGCACTTTCTGCATTTTACTTAAGCTGTCAAGAAATGCAGTGCCAAATTCAATGCTCAAATGTACTTATTGTGGGGTCTCAATGGATTACAAATTGTGTTTGTTTTTCTCTTTAAATCTGTTATTTAAAATATATT
The DNA here is from genome assembly GCF_000151885.1 of Dipodomys ordii. Taxonomy (NCBI): domain Eukaryota; kingdom Metazoa; phylum Chordata; class Mammalia; order Rodentia; family Heteromyidae; genus Dipodomys; species Dipodomys ordii. The sequence continues at coordinate 14,395,060 of NW_012267221.1, forward strand.
TCATGCTGGGTGTAAACCAGTGTTTTACACCTGTAATCCTAGCTACTCAGGAAGCTTTGTGGTTCAGGTCATCCTAGGCAGGAATGTCCATAAGATCTCTTATCTCCATTTAACACACAGACACAGACACAGACACACAGACACACACAGACACACAGACACAGACAGACAGACAGACAGACACACACACACACACACACACACACAAACACACTGAAAGTGTAGAGAACTATACTTGAGCACTAAAGCTCCCTAAGGCCCTGAGTTCAAGCGTCACCACCCACCAATAAAAAAAATCTATCTTTATCTATCTATATAATATCTTAATAGGTAAATGTATTTCGCCTGTCTTAATGTTTAGATAATTCTTGTTGAACTCCATGTATCTTTGCTAAGGGACTCATAATTATGGAATGTTTTGTAATTATTGCATTGATATTATAAAAGCATGCTATAGACATTATCATTCACTATAACTGGTCTTAAATGTTTAGAAGACCAATTTGTTACTGCACTCTTCCTATTTTGTCAAATTATTCCCTTCAAAAACATATATTCATAAAAGTATAATTAATCTAAAATAATTTTTGAGAATAGGCAAATGATCAAGACCCCTTCTCCCCTTTTTACTAGTTTAATACTAAAATGATATTTTGAGATTGATAGAAAATCACAGGTGAAAATGAAAAACTCTTTCCATGGGGACATTTTTATTTTGGACAGACCAATTTCCAATTCTGGTTCTCCTTCCAAAAACATTAGAAAATCCAAGGATTTATGAATTATACATCAGTATTCTATTCTACTAGAGGATATCAAAGGGTAAGGGGGGTTGTATAAAAAATAAAATTTTGCTCTACACATCTACCCAGTAACACCTATACATTAAATAGATATGTAGAATGCTAAGAAACAATTCAATGTCTTTCAATATAAGAAAATATCAATGTGCATGCTTTGTGTTTTACAGGAGAATTAGATACATTACTAACATGCCATCATAACAAACATGCCTAAACCCACTGGCCAAGTTTGGGAAGATCCAGAAAGAAGGGAGACTAAGAATGAGATTTTTAAAGCCAGTTTTGAAAATTGACCAGATACAAAGAAGAAAATATTGAACTGTCTTAGGGCTTTTTACCAGATATTATTTTTAAGTAAAACTCATGTACATTGTTACTATTTTACAACCTGTATTATGGCTTGGAGGCATGGATGAAGCAATAGAGTGCTTCTCTTATAAACAGGATGCCTTGATTTCAAACCCTAGAAATGCCAACAACAAGAAAACCTTGTAGTGAATGTAGTATTATTAAAATTAATTTATTCATCATTTCTGAATTAAGAAATTTTCTAGGAGATCTGAGGACCTAATCCATAATTATACTTCTTTTAAGCCATGTTGATTCATACAACAAAACATATTTCTATTTTTTCTTGGACATCATAGAATAGAGGAAGAGGAAACACTACTTATGGCTAATAGAACAATCTACAATGTTATTAATCATTACTTATTATTTCAATTATAAAACATGACAACTGTCCATGGGAACATGGTTAATAAATTGACAATGTTCTCATCTTTTTGATAACTCCATGATGTTTAAAGCTCTTTGCAAGTCTTCTAAATGCTGAGTACTAAAAGCAATCATTTATGTCTATCAGATCAAAAAGCTGTGTATGGGAGTAATTTTGGAAAGACAGACTTTACATAAATGTTAGCATAAATCTCTTACTGAATTTCCCTTCTTTTTAAGAAACAGCAAATGTACTCATATACTATATGCAGATAATGGTTTTTTATTAATTTAACACAATGCTTGTATTTTTCCCTTAACATATTTATGCATGTATTTATGCAAGAAGAGAAACAAAGACTGTTCAATTTTAAAGAAGAAGAAATTCGTTTTAATTAATGTATTTAGAGTTAACTTGGAGAAGGTAGGCATAATCAGAGAAATGCACAATATTTTATAGTACAAAAGACAAACGTTCTAAGCATAAATGAACAGCAAATGAGAAAATAAATTGATGGAAATTTAAATTATAAAAGACAAGTTCTTTTAAACATAAATCTTCTCTTATATACTTTAACTTAAATATTTAAGCAATTCTCAGCATCATTATTGGCTTTTATTGTTAATATGCACAATCAAAACTAGAGTAAATTAAAACTATTAACATTCAGAAGTAAGTTGCTAAAATACAGTTCTTCCTTATCGCGGATGTCATAACCAAGCAACCACAAAATGTTACATAATCATCCTCACATTCTCAACAGGCAGCATGACCACTTTTTATCACAAATGGATGAAGCACAGTAGAATGTTTTTAAACTACCATAGTATCTCATTCAGCAAACTTCTGTGCACCTTATGTAAACTGTGGGCATGACACTGCATTAAATGTACTTGTACCACAATAAAACAGAAACTGTTAAAGGGTGATAAACAAATTCCATGAAGAATTCACTTAAGGAAATTCCAAACAAGGAAATTCTTCATTTAGATTTTTTTCAGTTATACTGAATACTAATGCTTTCAGTTGTTGAAAGAAGGAGACATGTAACCTCAAGTCATCTCAAAGGTCTCATAGTTTTTCATTAAATATCTGTTAAATTATTGAAATCTCAGTCTACTTCTTAGAACAAATTTTGCTTCAGTTAGCCAGAATACTTTATATTCCAGGACAGTAGTTTGTAAAGTCAGTGTGCGGTAAACTCTCCCGGAGAGCTTCAACCTCAGCACTGTGGGTATTCTCCTCTGAATTTCAAATCCATACATGGGGCATGTTGTCAGAGCTTTGTACTAATAATGCTAGGCAGTTGGTGTTGATGTAGTGGTTTCTGAACCTAATTTGAGACTTATCTCCTATTCCAACTCATTTCTACCTTGCTTTTCTCCAAAGAGTGAGGAGCCCACATCAAACCAGCATTCAAATGGATTGGATATGTCTGAGCCCTTGGAGGCACTCCAGCTGAAGGAAAACTAGTTGTTAAGTCTGACTCCAAAGCAGCAGCTTTATTAAAATCTTCCAGAGCATGTAGCTTTCATTCCATTCTGCAACAAGCTACTCTTTCTCTCCCAAGTTATACTCTAAGCCTCACTTATTTGGGACTTACAACTAATTCTCCATGGGGTATTTAACTTAGAGTTAAGTTATTTTACTTCAGTCATCTCCCCATAACAATGTTATCCAATCAAAAATGCAAAGTAAGCCATCAGTAAGATTTTAATCTTCTAGTAGCTACAGTAACAAGTACAAAGAAATAGACAAACTCTAAGAATATGTATTATTTAACCAAAATAATATTGCTGCAACATGTTCCAGTACACATAATTGTTAATGTGATATTTTATGTTTCAGCGATATGTTTGAAATGTAATATTGATGCCATATTTAAATGTATGTCTAAATGATGTGCAAAATATTGCACAATTTAGCATGTCTAACAAAGACAGCATACATTTTAACAAAGTAATTTAGTATCATATTTTCTGTTCTTAGATCTCAAAGATTTCTATTTTGAAAATACAGTGCTATTGTAACTATAATTAGAGAAAAGAAATCAGCAACAATTAGAATTAGAAACAATTCTGGAATAGCCACCAATCACAAACTAATAATGTTTACTATGACTGTACAGGTATATTTAAAAATTGGTTTATCACAATGATCCATTTTAAATTACTTCGTCCCATGGATTAACTCTCTTCTCTCAGATAGTTATCATCCTTGTTTTGCAGATGAGAAATGACAGAGCACATAATTTTCTAAAGGTCACTTTCCTAGTAAATGATCTGATTTTGCCTGTGGAGAAGCCTAAGCTCTTTCTACTGCCACATTCCACTACTACGAGGTAATATAGAATTGCACGTTGCAAAGATTATTATTTATAGGTCAATTATCTAGTAAGCAAAATATTGGCATATTTTATTTTAATGAAAGAACTATTTCTGGATTCTTAGTACATGGACCGAACATTTTTATTTTGGCATATGATTTTCAGGACAATACTTGGAGCAATAAAGCAAAAGGAGAATTTGTTGAACACTGAAGGTCAGTGGAAGCTGCACTTGAAAGGCACAATGGACTTTATGTGTGTTTGTGCTCTACTAATTGGCCCTGTGGTCAATGACACACTCAATATGTAAATGCTGACCATTATTTATTATTTTATTAATTTTAATTTTATTGTCAAGGTGATGTTCAGAGAGGTTACAGTTACATAAGTAAGGTAATGATTGCATTTCTTGTTGAACTTGTTACCTCCTCCATGTCTCAAATTATCTCACATATTAGCAAGGAATTGACTTTCAAAAGTATTTGAAAATTAAAATAGTATAAGGTCAATCTTAAAAAGTAAAAGTAAGCCACATACTGGTGGCTCATGCCTGTTACCCTATCCACTCAGGAGGATGAGATCTGAGGATCACAGCTCAAAGCCAGTACAAACAGAAAAGTCTGTGGGGTTTCTTACTTTTTCAAATTTAAATTTTATTGTAAAAGTGATGTACAGTGGGGTTACAGTTACATATGTAATAAGTAGTAAGTAATAGGTAGTAATAAGGAATAAATTTATTTTTGAACAATGTTATTCCCTCCCTCATTTTCTCCCACTTTACTCTCTAACCTCCATTTCCCCTGAGATGTAAAGTTCATTATCTCCAATTAACCAGTAAAATACCAGGAGTTGAGCTGTGGCTCAGTGGTAGAGCAGTAGCCTTGAGTATAAGAGTTCAGGGACAGTGCCCTGGCCCTAAGATCAATCCCTCAGACTGCCACCCCCCATTCAGACATAAAGAGTATGCCTATCATTGTTAATAAAATTAGGATTATACTATATTTATGAAACAATAGTTGACTAAGATAAAGTAAATATCTAGATTCCTAGTTGCTTCAAAGAACTATGTGAATTTAGAAAATTATTTTCAAAATAATAGCTCATTTTTCATATATCTCTGTGAACAGAGTGACTTTGGGATATTACTTATCGACCACCACTTACTGAATTTCCTTTTTTTTCTGTTTTATGATACCAGAAATAGTAAATGTCTTTGAATCGTAACTAATACAAATTGTTACTGTTGTTCATACATTTCCTTATCTTGATACTTCATGGTTAGAGAGCAGCCAATTACCAATAGCTGTCATTAATGTTAATACAAAAGAAAATATTTGGCCTTCTAGCCCTCAGTTCTGCTATTTGCTCTTTATTTTTTTTATCTTTTAACAGTTGTACAAATGTGTTTCTATTCAATAAAACAGTATATGGATGCAATGAATCTTAATCAATATCACCCCTTCCATCTTCTTCCCTTCCTTCTCAACCCCAACTCTTCCCTCAATTTTCTTAATTTTGTATAATATATATTTAATTTTATGACTGTACCTTATCTCCTTCCTTATAAAGATAACAGTTGAATAATTATTGATAATTGAAGATGATAAAATGTCATAAAAAAGGCAAAATAATTTATGATTCCAGTAGTTTTCATACCACTGTTAATAATGGGAGGGTTCAATGGGCTCTGTGATGGACAAGAATTTTTCAAATAAAGAATATTTTTAAATGAGGTTAAAGCATAATAGAAAATTAGTAAGAAGATAAACTATTAAACTGAATATAATACCTAAGTAGCTGTTGACCAATGCACAAGTTATGCTTAAGTTATTTATGCAAAATTTAAGTAAAAATCAGTAAGTAGTAAGAGTAAAAAGTATGGTTTAGAAATAGAAAGTAACGTGCAGAAATCAAGCAGTACAAATACAGAAATAGTAATAGAAATGTAATGGATCAATACCACATGTTACATAAAAAGAAAAAAGAAGAAACCAAACCTTTAAAAAAATTGACCTCTAAGTTTTACTTATCATAGGAAATGTAAATTCTATAAAGAAATTTGTGGCTGATTTTTATTTGTAAAACAAAGTTTAATGTTCCTCTGCATGCTGGAAATAAAAAGTGCTGTAGAAAATGATTTTTCAATAATTTATGTGCTTCAGGCCTTGAAAACATTTTCTATTTGTAGTAAATTCCTTCCCCTGTTCTGTACTTTCTTCAGAATCTATTCAGAGCATGGGTAATATATTCCAGACCTTACCTACGCCAATCTGTGCTCAACTTTATAGTATGGGTGGGAGAAAATCATCAGGTGACAAGTAAAAGGAGCTAATAACTAAGCAGTAGAACTGGGTTTCCTGGTGAAATAAGAAAGGACTTTGGAATTTCCAGTTCTTTTGGACTACTTTTTCTCAATTTGTATACTAATTTTTGAGTATTTAATTGTTTCATATTTAGAAAGTGTCAATCTACAGGTAAATACCAGCTAAACAAAATAAAGCTAACCATATACACAAATTTTAACAGATTTTAAAGATGTGACTCACACTCTTCATATTCCATTCTTCTAGCATACTTCTGTTATGGTATAGATGTACATATGCATACACATATCCACAGATATATATATATATATATATACACACACACATATATATATGTGTGGGTACCTATGCATACACATACCTTCATGCATGTAATAAATGACTCCTAATTATATTCTGCATACAATAATTTCAGAATTCATTTCTAGTATTAGGGACATGTAGCTCTTCAATAGGGTACAACCAAGACAAGGATTGCCAATGACAAAACAGAGGCAGTCAGTGATTGCAGTTTGCCTAAGTCATGACATTAATTTTAACATGGACATTCCAGTGTTTGCTCTGTTAACCACAGCATCAGGAGAGTTAGGCTGCTATGTAAACAACAGTGATTTGTCAGGATTTTCTGATTTCTAAACCATTAACAACTGAAATTCTATGGACAGAAATCATAGTCAGGATTTAAATGGAGTTTTGTTTATTTGAGATCCATCAACTGAGAGTTGGTTTTTCTTTAGGTGATTATTGTCAGTGCATTTATGATTATATGGCATTAAATCAGTATAAAACCCTATTTATAGAAAAAAATAAGGCTAAAGGAGAAATTTATATGGTTACTGTCTCTATTCTTTTCAAAAATCATTTCTATTATCTTTAAGTAGCTGTACAAAGGAATTGCTATTCAGCAAAGCAGGTTATGAATACAGGGCATCTTGATCTATGTTAACCCATTCAACATGCTCACCCCTCTCACACTACCTCTTCTTTTATTATCTTAATTTTTAAGTTATTTATCTAATTTCTTGCCTTTTAACAAAGTACTTTATGTGTAGAATACAGCTTTAAAATGTGTCATCTCTTCAACATCTTCATTCCTCTATAACCCATCCTTTTCCTTGTATTTCTCAATTCAGTGGTATATACGATAAATTCTTGCTTGAATTTTCCCTCTTTCTCCCCTTCATTCTTCTACCTCTCTTTTCTTGAAATAATCTGAAGAAAGTAAAAGTTTACATTGGCTTACATAACAATTTTTAACATTCCTTAACTTCTTGTGTTTTTGTGATATGAATTTGTCAAGAGCCATTTTTCCCCAGAAGATTTTATTGCTTTAACTTCCAACACTAAGAAATATTGGAATGACATTTAAAAAAATTCTTATTCTTATCCTAGAATAAGAAGGTCAAGCTTTATTGATATGCAACTTAACCTCACTGAAAGGAAAGGTTTATTCAGAGCTCAGGTCTCCTTTAATGACTATCATTGCTCCTCTTAGCAAGAAACTAAGTCAGATTGCATATCAGAAAGAAATTTGATAGAATCATTTGGGGATGCATAATAAGAAATTTTAATCTTTACAAAGATCTATTTTGGGTAGTATGCTCCAACTCCCATCCCTTTTTATGACTTACAAAAATATCTCTAGTTATTCTGAGGATAATAAATACATAAGCCAAATTATCTTCAAATTTTTCATATTAACATATAATGAAGTAACCTAATGCTAGAATAATAACAAATGATTTATTTACTCCACAAAAGTTATCATTTCTGAATGATATTGATTTATGCATTTCAGAATTCATTTGTGGATCACACATTCTCACTTACTGTTAATTTAATATGCATTCATAATGTAATAATAGTAACTAAAGTGCATCTATCTTATACTGTTTATATAACTGAATGCAGTGAAATGAATGGGGGTTAGGCTTTTAACATACAAAGTAAATTTATTATAGTAGGAACATACCTCTGAAATGGGGGAAAGGGAAGTAAGTGTATGTATAAAAACACAAGCAGGTGCCAGTAGGTAGCCTAAGAAATCTGTTTCCACATCTCAGGACAATATATTTTTAAAAAATACCAAATTAAATAGGAAAAGGGGAGAAGTGCATTTGCTAAAGGGGAGAGTTATGCCTGCACAAATAGCATTATAAGCATGTTTCATGGTTATTTTTCTCACCTGTCTTTGCATTCTTCATTTCTACTATCAGTTTCCATTATTTTATGCCATCTAAGTGAAAAAATTATGACAGCAAGTACCACTCATGGGAGAGCTGGTGAGTGAATATTACTTTTTTAAATTTAAAACACTTAAAAGACATGATTCTATGTGTGTCACTTTCCTTTGAATCTGCATATATCAGTGTGCAGAACATTGAAAATGAATTTAAATTTAGTTCTAAAATCTGATGCAATATGTGCCTCTAAAACTTAGTGTCCTAGTTTATCTTAAAATATAAATGCTTCCCCTGACAAATTAAAAAGAAAACCCACGATTGTAACAGGCTGATAAACTAGTCATGGTAAAGATCAACTTCTCACCCTTAAAAAATTGAAGAGTTAATTCAAAACATTACTTTATTATTTCAACAATTTAAAAGCCAATTTATTTTGGTATATTTAGCTTTCAGAGCTAGTTACAGTAAAACTTATGAAAAATGATTCCTTCATAATAAATAAAATAGTAGATGCTATATTTATAACTCTTTACTGTCTAGAGTATTAGTCATGCATTTAGTATTACAAAGGGAATCATGAGTCTCCAGAGAGGAATACTTTCAACTTTGTTTTTTATTAGACTTTATTTCAAATACAAAATTTGAAATGCATGTGGGAAGTAACTGGAATAATTGGAAAAGTGTAACAAGGAAGACTGGAAAAAAGTATTTGGGAATCTTAAAGACAAATAGAAGACAAACAGGACAAAGTTATACAAAGGTTGTGCTTGAGGATACAGTATGTTACAATAAGCATTCATTAGGTTTCAAGCATATGCCAGGAATTTTCACAAGCCATTGAATTTCATTCTTTTGGCAATATGTTGAAGTGGTTTCTATAATTCTTATTTTACTGTTGAGGATGACATCTTAATGATTTTGGCCCAAATCACATGACTTATGAAAAGCAGAATTAGGATTTATACTTCTGCCAAAAAGAATCCAGTACCTGAGACCTGATCATTGAAAGTCCAGTAGAGAACATGGTGATTTCTTAATGAATTTAAAGCTAGTAAGAAAAGACTCAGTTTACTACCAATAAAAATTACAATAAAAGGGGCTGGGAAGGTGGCTCAGTGGTAGAGCACTTGCCTTTCATGCCTGAGGCCTTGAGTTCCATTCCTCAGCACCACGTAAGCAAAAAGAAAAAAGCCAGAAGTGGCACTGTGGCTCAAGTGGTAGAGCGCTAACCTTGAGCTGAAGAGCTGAGAGACAGCGCCCAAGCCCACAGTTCAGGCCTCGCAACCAGACTCCCCCAAAAAATTACAATATAAGCAGATGCTTGTATATAACTTATATTGGACTATTTAGAAACGTTCTTCAAAGAAACTGGATTTTTAACCATTACGATTGGCAAGGAAGTCTTCATGATTTTGAGAAACTTGAACTGGAAAAACACTGTTGAAAACTTGGAAGCCTGTGTGTGTGTGTGTGTGTGTGTGTGTGTGTGTGTGTGTGTGTGTGTGTGTGTGTGTGTGTGTGTGGCATTTTTTCCAGTCACTGTTAAAAAGTTTAAGAAACATCAGGATGCAAAGCAGAGGTAGTTATAAAGGATTCTGGAAACTTGGCAAAATAGTAGAAACTTTAGAGAGGAAGAAGTCATAAACGGGAAGTCTGAAATGTTTTGAAATAAAAGGGAATCAATGAAAACAGGGCTAATGTGGGAACAGACTAGCAGGGAGATAGAAGATAACTGGAGGGATATAAAGATTGGCTGAGTGAGAACCATAAGGAGACTCCTATAACTATCTAGAGAGGTATTGAAGGTCTAGACAAATATATTGGATTTAGAGATAAAGAAAGCAAAAGGAAGAATTGACATTTGTCAGCACTAATGCAAAGAATGGCTAAAATAAAGACAAAAATAGATCATGGACATGGAGATTTTAATCTTTTGTGCCAAAAAGAATGGTGAATATCAGAGCCCCCTTTAAGGTGAGAAAGACAAATGTGTTTGTGGCAAGTTAACATTGCAGTGAAATTGAAATAGCTATTAAACGTTATGAAATACAACACCTATTTATGGACAAAGAAAAAGTCCTACAGTTTATATGTGAGAGGTACAAATATGGCTGAGAATCAAAAGTCGTAATAAAAGTAATAATAACAATAAAAGTTCAACACCAAATGACAGCAGAAAATGGGAACCAAAGAAACAATGGAAGACATATCACAATATCAAGAAGCTAAAAAGGGAGAATTGACAAAAGACAACTTTGCACTACAGACAGCTCTGTACACATTTGTCAGTATAGTTTCATTAGATTACCAGGAATCAGAATTTCTGTGACTTACTGATGGGCAGAGAGGTGAAATTCCCAAAAGAATTAAGGAGAAGTCACAGAAATGGGAAGGGAAAGAAATCAGAAAGCAGCCAGTGAAAATATAGATCTCTTTACTATTTCTCTTAGAAATTTAGTAAAACACCTTTGTGTGTTCACAGTCAGACTGGGCAAAAGTGTGAAGTATATTAACCACACAAACTTTACTCAAGAACTGTATAGCCACTAGAAGTTCCCACTTCAAAGAATTTTGAAAATCCACCGTAATACCTGAATTCTAAAACCTAGGAGATAATAAAGACTTAAGTCATAAATGATGTGTAATTTTCTCAATGGAAGTTTATGGCAAGTAGGCATTCTAGTGACTGTTGATACAAAAGAACATCCTTATGGGTAATAAAAATAATACATAATGTTTATGGTATCTGCATAGGTGATCATTTAGACATTATATCCATTATGGCCATAGCTGTTAATCCATCTGTAATTTTGAAAACAGTCATTCAACTCAGCACTCTGAATTCTCTGCACTAAGCCCTAGCTGCACCATATCCCACTGGCCACAAACAATTCAGCTCCTTCAGAATTATTCTAGGCACACTAGGAAACCTGTGCCTATCTATTCTCCTGAACTACCCACATTTATGAAGGAAATTCAGTGATCGATGGTCAGTTTGGTGTTTAGTGAGCCCATGCTTTACAGACTGATGAATATTTTACTCCTCATGAATGTACAAACAAACAAACAAACAAACAAAAAACAGCTAGGTCATTATGACTATCAAATGTTAACTCCCTTATGTCCTAAGATACACGATATGTGTTTTATTTGTAGTGATACAAAGTTTTCATTAGATTGCAAATGAAATGAATAGAATGATTTGCATTGGAGACTATTTTGTCACTGTTTCCCTCCCTGTGCACAGATTTCTCAAACAGCATTACAGTGGCTTTGGAAAGAATAACTACATTGCTGAATTTTCTGGAATGTTTCTGATCTTAATTTGATGATTCAATACCAAATCCAAATAAAATAAAAATATTTGAAAAAGCAGACTAAGGACACCAAATTCTTAGAATAAAGTAAGTAACACAATTCTCAACTCTATTTATAATCTCTCTCTCACCTCTCTCTCTCTCTCTCTCTCTCTCTCTCTCTCTCTCTCTCTCACACACACACACACACACACACACACACACCAGAAATACCTCAACAGAACATCTGAAAAATGAAGCTGTCAACTTACTAAAGGCTGCTGCCCAATGCAGGTATCAGCAAATGGAATTGTGCATGTTTCCATGACTCTAACAAAACACATATATTCTCTAAGATGTCATTTTTAAGACTGAAATGTTGCAGTTTGCAACAAAATTCAGCAAATTAGGAATGTGATCAGCAGGATAAAGCAGGCAGGAGGAATATAACTAGATTTATGTCAGTGTTCTTCCAGCCAGGTTCTTCCAAACCACTACTGGAATCCACAGAGTATTATGTGAGACTACACTTTGCAGGGTCATGGTGCTTTGCACAGGAGTAACTGCTAAGTATTGTTTTTTTAAAGTCAGTTTCTGTAATTTCTGACAACATAGATATTACAGCCATAATGAGAATGTATGATCCTCACTTATATATTTTTCCACAGCAAACACGAATTGCCTTCATGACATTAACAAGCTTATAGACATAAACTATTTTCCAAAACTATTTGCAAGAGCTTATTACCCAAAACCACCTGCATGAATTCATAAAGCCTAGTAAATCAGATTAAACAACTCAAACAGACCTGAATTCTATTTCATTTTTAATGCTCCTGTATGCACTAGAGAAGATGTGAGTTTCCCTCTTAGAATATCACAATATAATTTTATAGCAAGCAGTGATGTCTTGATCTTTTGAATATAGAGTACAAATTGCACCATCCCTCATCAAGCTTTAAATCAATTTATAGATTCATGCACTTTATGTGTTATGTTGAATTTTTTTTAAAAAGGTGTCATTAAAGATTGTGTTAAAAGTACTCACCAGAGCAAAAAATATAATTCAATGAGGAAATCAAAAGCTGTATGATTTGTTGCAAACTCAGTGAGAAATGCCAACTTGAAATTCAGACAAGGTATTCCTTATCTCCACGGAAAGGCAACTCAAGCTTTATTGATCTTGTAATAATATTTCTTGCTTGAGAAAGTGAACATGATAACAATGCTTTCACTTCGTAACAGGAAATATATTCTTTTAAGTATTTGAAGATGTAAAAATGTCAAACATTTCCCAGGGCTTTGGTTTTTACCTCTCTAAAACAAAGGGCTTTGAGGAGGAAAAAGGGAGGAAATAAGGAAAGTAGGAAAGAAAACGAGACCAGCAAGAATTAGGGTAGGAATGTCATCTTGTTTTTACATTTAATTTTATTGTAAAGATGTGGTACAGAAGCGTTATAGTTACATGAGTAAGGTAATGAGTACATTTCCTATTAGGCATTTTTACCCCCTCCTTTGTTTTTCCCCTAACTAACCCTTCCCTCCCCACCTCCCCAACTCCTCTCTCTACTCACCAAGTTGTAAAGCTCATTTTCAACATAGTGCCTTGTATATCTCATTGTTGTTACAATGGGTCAACCTTTATCTTTGTTTTAGCATTTTGTTATTTCCCTTTCCCTCCCCAAATTAGAAAAAGGTAAATACAAGATGTAGTGCACCAGAATCAAATATAGTGACAACAGGGGTTATACAATGGGGGAAGGACATACAAAAGAAAGAAAAAAATATCACATAGTACTTTAAAACCAACAGTGACATCTTTTGTGGGCCTCTCGGATCCAAAAACCATTGGGACATATCCTAGAAACTTTAATAGAAGTGTCCACTAGCTTAGAATATTAAAAATTATATTCCCCTACATTTCCATTCTAGATAAGGGAATGCTGTTTTAAATTGACTGAATGATGGAAATGACCTTATTGTAACTATCTTGTTTTCCAACAGACTTAATCTCATTAATTTACCAAATAGACAGGTGTAGAAGGCAAACTACTCTTCAAGTATTAGCTTCTGGGAAAGTTAAATCTGTTGCTTGGAACAAAGATCTGTTATCTATAGACTGGAAGCTCTTTCATCTGTGTAACTGTCAATATATGATTCTCACACAATGAGATGTAATGAATTCCTGGGCTTCTGCTTTTGTTACAGAGACAATTAGAGTGTCCTGCAATCCATTATTCATCACTCCTGCTTCAGCTCCAAATAGAACAGTAAATAGATCTAAGGAATAAATATTCTACTCACTACAGAATCCATCCTTCTAGGATCCTTGTCTCTAGTCTCAGATAACCCTCTTGGTCTTAAGCTTGTCAGAGATTTCAGTAGCACTCTTCCTGTAGGAGGAGGGAAATAGCCATCTTTTTTTTCTTGTTATATTCTTTTTTTATATTTTCTTATACAAGTCTCTTCATACCTTGAAGCAGTCTTTCTACCTTACTCTTTTCATTCTAGGACCATATATTTATTTATTTTTTTGAAAGTCATGTTTGTTTCCTGACTTTCAATCCTCCCTCCTTTTCTGTCTGTGTTTTGTTTCTTTTTCTGAACCTCTGAAAACTGTAAGTTTGTCTTTACACTTTGAAATTCAGATTCTCACAGAATAAGTGACTCTTCCAATATTTTAAATATAAAGGTGATAACGGAGAATATGTATCTAACTTTTCAAATTATTCTAAATATGTAATAGCAAATAAAGAAATTTTAGACTCCAAAGGGGTGTAATCAGAAGGGAAATATTAAAAAAAATCCAATGATTGCTTCAAGAAATATACATATGTGCTCTCAATACGTTCTTGCGGTTTATTAGAGAAGAATATAATTGCTATGCCATTCTTGCTTTAACTGTGTGAACAAACATTTTTCCATTGAAAGTATCACATTCATGTGTGCACTCAGTTTAGGTATAGTTTGGGGGCAGATCATAAAAGTATTAAACAAAGAACAAAAGAAAGTGAGAAAAACAACAATTGGGTCTGTGTGACTGGATGGATTACAGTTATGCTTATACACATTGGAAGGCAAAGGGGATCTAAGAAGATTCCATTGAGAAACGCTGGTTGACCCTAACGAATCAAAAGTCAATAAAATATTAACTTTATATCTCAAACGTGTATTAGTTCCAATGGCCATAAACGAACTTTTTAAGGACATATTTATGAAGTCAACCCATTTCATGTTTGGAGACTACCTGTATTAACATACTTTACTTCAATTTTCAAATAAAATTGTGCCATTCTGATTCAGAATTTTGGTGCATACATGATGAGCATATATGCATGGTCCTGACTATATACTCAAATATCTACAAAATGGGGCTCTACAGGTTTAAAAACCTTACTTAGAATTTCATCTTACATTTCTATTAGTCCATGTCCCTTTCTTCATGCTTTACTTTAGTAAAATTCTTTAGATCTGCATCAAAGAAAAATTGTCTCTCATTAAAATCTCCTTTCCATAACAGCATTGAAAACTGCAAGCAGAAATCTATAGAAATTGCTCTACCCAAAGTGCCTGCTCATTACTAAAGATCTGTTTGGCACCTAGGAGTAAAAATAATGTCCCACATTTGTTCTTTCTGTCTATAGCCCTGTGCTCAGATATGTGTCTTCCCTGATTTGGAAGGCTCCCCTGACACTCACCCTTCTCACCCCTCAGTTTCTAGTCAGCTTAAACAAATTGCCCTTTCCTGACCTGAAGCTTCTAAGTTACCATTGCTGCTTCTTTCTTTCTTTCTTTCTTTCTTTCTTTCTTTCTTTCTTTCTTTCTTTCTTTCTTTCTTTCTTTCTTTCTTTCTCTCTTTCTTTCTTTTTCTTTCTTTCTTTCCCTCTTCCTCTTCCTCCTCCTCCTCCTCTTCTTCTTCTTCTTTTTTCTTCTTCTCCTTCTTCTTCCTCCTCTTCCTCCTCCTTCTTCCTCCTCCTTTTCCTCCTCTTCCTTCTTCCTCTTTCTCCTTTTCCTCCTCCTATTCCTCTTCCTCCACTTGCCTCTCCTCTTCCCCTTCCTCCTTGCTCTCCTTCTCTCTCCTTTTCTTTACTGCCCACAAGCCATATAGCTACTTCAGAATTATTTCAGGCATATCAGGAGTTTCCAGAAACTTGTGCCTATCTATTCTCCTGAACTGCCTACATTTATGAAGAAAATTTAGTTCTGATTGATTGTTAATTTGGAGTTAAGTGATCCCATGCGTTTCAGACTGCCATGATTGCTGGAGCTTATATTCTTAAAAGGATGTTGCTTTGGTGTTCCCACATTGTCCTTTTCCATGATTATTTTAGTTATTAATAATGTCCATACATTAATTTTTGTAGTAGATTGATCAATTACTTATACTATCATGGAGTTATGGTTGCTGATTAACATTAGAAGACTGAACATCTTTATTACATCGGGATTTTCAATACATAAACACAGATTATCTCTATTTTTATTTATATCTTCTTCAAATTCACTTAATTAGGATTATAATTCTTTTAGTAAAGAAGTCTTGTATGCTTTGTTAATTTATTCTCCTAATAAATTTAAAGGTATTTTCCATCTTCACTTTCAATTTTCTGGTCAAAATGTGTAAAAAATGACATTACTAAAGTTAATATGGTTGATATTAATATCAATAATAATGAGAGAAACTTATATCACTTTTTGTGATGCTGAAAAAGACAATGATACTTATATACACTATATCAAGTTGAGAAGAATAAACAATCTAAAGTGAACATTCAGTAAAATAAAATTAATTTCTCCCTCAAGCCAATGCTATGAAATGACAAGTCCCACAAAGTTATTCACACTAAATGAAACTGAACAGAAGCTGTAATAAATGATAATATATACTAGCTTAAATCCTTAATTGATAAAGACAAACTATGGTACAGACAACAATAGAATGATTGTGAGGATTTTAAGTGAGAAGATGCCATTAAATAGAATTATTTCAAAGTAAAATTTTCAAAATTTGATGATTAAGCTGTAATTTCATAAAATATTTTATTCACTAGAAAGTAAAATTTTAACGTATTTAAGCATGATAGGTCAGCATCTCTGAAGGTAAACTGAAATTTCTCAACAAAATAAGTGAGTAGCTATATAAAAGTAGTATGAGGTGTGTATGTGTGTGAGAGTGTGGACAAATGTGGAGAGAGAAAAAGATGTGGCAACTTGAAATCATAGCTGAATCCATGTGAAGATTACAGGAACATTCACTATAATATTTTTCAACTCATCTAATGGTACAAGTACTTATTTGATATTTAATAGATTATCATTTAATAGATAACTTATTATATTAAGTATTAATAATGGCATTAGATACATGAATTATTCTTGCTTGTAATTTCATTAGAAGCATATTAAACTAGTTGTCCGCGGCAGGGTAGTTGTATACATTTACTTTGAAATTGCCAGGGATTTTAATCTCTGTATTCTTTTTCTCTGTCTCTGTCTCTGTCTCTCTCTCTCTCCTGTCCCCCCTCTCATTCAATCTTTCTCTTTCTCTCTGTCTCTCTTCTGTTTTGTCATGGAGCTTGAACTCAAAACCTATTGTTGCTGTCCTTGAACTTTTCTATTCAAGATTAGCATTCTATCAATTTGATCAATAGCTACACTTCTGGTTTTCTGGTGGTTTCTGGAGATAAGAGTTTCATGGACTTTCCCGTATGAGCTGGCTTGAACCTTGATCCTTGCATCTCAGCCTCTTAAGTAGCTAGGATTACAGACATGAGCCATTTGTGTCCAGCCATTCAAGCACTTTTTAATGCATCACTTTTCATTCAGTAAATACAGAATCAAAAGACACCATAAGTTAACAAGAAATCAGACATAAGGAAGGTTTCACATATCCTACCTCACTTTGTTTTCTTTACATCCCTTTTAAAATGTCCCATAATGTATACTAACCATAGTACTAGAGCTAATTTATAGGAAAAATTGGTAGAAGCTCAAATGTAAGGAAGATATTTATAACTATTGTAATCCACAGCTTTTCCCTCTTTTTTAATTGTAACACTACAAACATTAAGTTTGTTTACAACTCCAATTTTCAAAAGATAATTTCCTTTTTGTTTGTACTGAAGCTGCTAAAATACAAACAATATGAGAATGCCAGCTGTACCAATTTGGTTTATCTTCCCTTTCTAAAAACAATTTAATCTACTCTCACTTTGCTTTTTGATGTCTGCAAAGGGATTTCTACTCAAGATCATGAGACAAATAAATTGGTTTTGCATTCCAAAATCTGAATTAATTAATTCATGTCTTATGAATTTGTTAGAACATGGGTAACTTTTTATTTGTCTCAACATTTCTGGGAATAGCCTTCCAATTCAATAAGACAAATTTTACATGATATGATTACAAATAAACTAATACATACAGCCAAAGCTGATAGAAAAGCTCAAATCAGATGACTCTATACATTGCCTCCGTGTGCCCATTCTTTGATAGAGGCTAGATAAAATTCCTTTTGAAAGTAAAAGATATTCTGTAATAGAGCATTGGCATTTAACAATAAACTCAATCCTTTACATTTTCTGGCTCTTCTGGCTCACAATAGTTCACAAAATGGTTAAAGTTAATTCCTTTTACAAAAAACCATCAACATGGTATTTATAGAAGGATTCATTTGCAGTCTTATTTCAAAGAGGTCAGCAGGTGCACTGTATTCTTTGGAGGAATTCTGACTCATTTCTCCAGATTCCAAGATACTGTCTTTGTCGACACAGAAAGCATTTTAAGTATTGCAAGAATGAGTGGCTACATTTTTTGACTCTTCAGAAAAGGTAGAAACTACTTATAAGGTATCTATATCTATATCTATATCTTTATAGTATTTGAAAATGTGGTACAACTATCAGATACAGATAATACTTGGAATGTCCACCCATCTGGTTCACCTGTAACAATCCTATATTGTTTTTCTAATCTCTTGCTAGATATTCATTAAATGAAATCCTTCAAGGATTATAGATTATACAGCCACCATAGCTATGATTCTTGGATCTTTGCCTTGCATATTTTCTAAAAGTAGATAGCTTTCAGTTATTTACATATCTTTGCTGTAAATAAGATTCATCTTGATTCTTACTAAATTCTGGATGGATGAGGGTAAGCTGAACTTATAAATCAGTGTGGCATTTGAGGAACTTTTGTTTCTAAACACACTTGTGCCTGAAACTCTGTTACTAGAATTGGTTGCAATAGAACTGAAAGAAAGATGTACTCTGTGAACTATTAAAAAGCCACAGATTGTGAAACTTTTCAGACTAACCATACATATAATAAGTCTTTACATTTTGAAATAAGACTAAATTGAAGGAAAACACCCAGAATTTTCAAGATCATAATCTTCCAGGTATATCTCTGGAATTTTATATTTCCAAATTTCAATTGATAGCAGACGTTAATTAATATTATTTACTCAACCACAACAGCTAATAAGCATGTGAATTTCATATAAATTTTTACTTTTTGTATTAAAATATTTCCCTTGCATATACATGCTAAATTAACTACGGAAAAAGAATTACTGAAAATTCTTTTGTAACTATCATCATATTTATTTTTATATACACTGATAAGAGAGATTCTTTTTGTTTATTCATTTATTATATATGTTATTGTTATTTTAGAGGGGATACACAAAGGTGTTGCAGTTACATAAGTTGGGAAAGGAGTACATTTCACTTTTTTTGGGAGGGGGGTCTGGTCGTGGGGCCTGAACTGTGGGCCTGTGCGCTGTCCCTCAGCTCTTCTGCTCAAGGCTAGTGCTCTACCACTTGAGCCATAGCCCCACTTCTGGCTTTTTTCTTTTTGCTTGTGTGGTGCTGAGGAATCAAATCCAGGGCCTCAGGCATGCAAGGCAAGCGCTCTACCACTGAGCCACCTTCCCAGCCCCTACATTTCACTGTTAACAGTGTCACATCTTCCCTCAATTTCTCCTAGTTTTTCCCTTCAGACCCTTTCCCCCCCACAAATTGTATAGTTTATTTTCAACATAGTGTCTAGTGAGTATTACTGCCACATTTGTTCTACAGTGGTCAAAATATCCATTTCATAGATGAGGAGACTGTGAACAGAGTAGTAAGGCAATTTTCAGAAAAACACATACTGCATGCATATTTTTTGTTTTGACTTAAGCCATTTCACTATGACATCCATGATCTGAAATTTGATGCTGTGTTCTTTCCTAAGGCTAGAAACTACCATTTTATCAAATGAGTGACAGATCACAGATTTGCTGTAATAGTTTGTCCAACAGCTACTCTATGCATGATATTGGCAGAGAGATTTTAAATAATTCACCAAAGCCATTTATCATCACTAATATGAAGAGGAAAACAAGAATAAAGTGCTAAAATTGAATCTCTCTGTCTTGCAAAATCCTGTGTAATGGTAGTTAAAGATTAGGGATGGGAAGGGGAAACAAAGAGGAGGCAACAATGCTTGATAAGAAATGTACTCATTATCTTGCCCATGTAATTGTAACTCCTCTGTATGGTATTCTCATAATAAAAAAAATAAAAAGTCCCCTAATGTTATTGAAAAAAATAAGTCTCTAACTTTAAAATATATAAATGTTTAACACGCAGAAATGGCCCACGCTGTTCTACTAAGATTCAACTTATGTCCAGCCACTTGTACATTGTGTGTATCAGTGAGCCCACAGTAATGGGAGGTGTGCAGAAGGGGATTGGTATGCTGGCAGCACAAGCTTTAAAAGAAGAGCTAGGACACCTATGACATCACCTTTACAATAAAATACAATAAACATTTTAGAAAAGAAGAGCTGTGCCCACGAATAGCAATTTATTGAGCCTCATCCTTATCATCTTTAAATTGGGAACAATGGAATTCCTACTTCTTAAATTTAATTATTTTTTTAAAGGGACACATTATAAGTATCCGAAAATGAGTTGTTGTTCATAATACTTAAAGTATACATACTACACTCATGACATATCCTAGCATACTTTATTATCATACCAAACACTATCATCCAATTATTCCCAAGCATAAAATTACTTATAAAAGTTGCTACGGATGAATAAACCAATCTGTTAATATTTTAGAAAAGACTATTATATATACGTCTAGATAAAGAAATACATATCAACCAAAAGAACGTAATGCTGTAGTCTGACTTTTAAGTTGGGTTATGGTCAAACTATATTTGGAGACATGGGAGAGTTGATTAATTCAGGAACAATAGTATGAGCAACCACAAAACTCTGTGTTTATATTATGGTATCAATGCTATACACAATTTGTATGGCCTTTTTGAGTGTATGTTTCTTGGCACTTTTAGCAGAGGTAGGCACATATTCCTACTGTTAGAGTGAAATGAGAACTCTGGAATTGCTTTTATGTTTATTTTCCAGGTATTTCTTCTGTAGGTGAAAGTTTAACCTTAATTCTTTATATCTGAAATATATGGAACCTGTGATTCGTAAAATATCCTATAGAAAACACTTTTACCAAGGCACTTTTATTCTTTTATACTTGAGATTTTCATTTCAGTAGCAGAGATATAGTTCTAACAGCTACTTAATTGTATTTTCTAAAATTGATGCAATATAAGATGACATAATTAAACTCTTATTTGAGAATTTAGAAAACTTGGTCAGTATTGGTGACATTTAAAAAAAATTATTGAGACGACTTGTAACACCAAATGAGCCAATAACTAACCTACAATTTTCTATATGTCACATTATGTGTGATTTCCAGGAAAGATATTCGAAATAAAGAATGCTGGTGAGTATAACATTTCCATAGAATACCTGTTTACTCTAAAACTATAAACTGCATGAATATTAGTCCTGCAGTTTTAGAAGGTGAACTGAACAGATACTGACTAATAGAAGAGTTGAAGTTGGGCATCATTAATGGCATTTTTCTATAGTTCCTCATTCCGGGAAGAAATTCTGAAAATAGCCATCTGGGAATGCATAAATCCTACTGCGGCTTGGTTAAGTGACATTCGTTATAAAGAACACCTGGAGGGAACACCTGAGAACAGCATCACGGCTAGAAAGATCAGATTACCTGAGATCTGCACATCTTTTGTAAGTAAGGCAGTTGAGAAATAGAATGATCATTCCCTGCAGTCTTCTTAATAGTATTATACTGGAGTATTTGGATAAAGTTTGTGGTTTAGCCAAGATAATGTGAAGTTTCTGTTTCTTACGTATTTTCTCTCATATTTTTGTATAATTCTGAACATTGAATGTCACTTTTGGTGAGTAAGTACATTTGACTTCTGTCATGTCTGTTCTAGCAGAACGTTTATGTCTTACAAGTTTACTTGCTTTTATGGTAATCATTTTTCATCTGAGAAAAACTAATGTTCTACAGAAAATTTATATATTCAATGAAAACTATTGAAAAACTATTGTCATACTATTAATCACTCTAATTGTGGTCAAATATATAAACTTATTACATTAAGAAATAATAAAATTAAGCTGGACATTGGTAGCTCATCCCTGTAATCTTAGCTACTCAGGAGACTGAGATCTGAGGATTGCTGTTCCAAGCCAGTCGGGGCAGGAAAGTCTGTGAGAGACTCTTATCTCCAATAAATTACTCAGAAAATACCAGAAGTGGCACTGGGGCTCACATGGCAGAGCACACTAGCCTCAAACAAAAGAAGCTCCGAAACAGAGCCTAGGCCCAGTGCTCAAGTCCCAGAAGTGGCAAAAATAAAAATAAAAGTAAATGAATAAATGAAATCCAAAGTTATTTCATATAAAACTTCAAACAATAATTTGTAAATTGTTTAAATTAGTGAAAATTCAATTATGTTGATGAATTTTAGATTTGATTAATTACTAGAACATTACCAAAATGGAAATGTTGAATGTAAAGATGAAAAATGTGTGTGCAAATGTATGCATGTGTGTGAGAAGAACAAGTTTTACAAGTATTGTCATTCAAAAACTTTACATTGCTCCCTAGGTATAACAATATTTGGCACTAGTTTCTTTAAAATGAAAATACATTACCTCAAATAATATGCACATACATTTTCAGCAAATATATTAAGTTAATTTTAAGGTATTATATTATGGGATTGACAAAAATACAAAATGGAATGAGAAGTTTCATGAAATTTGTAATTACATGAATTCCCTTCAGGAGTGTATCATTCGGCAAAATATATCAAAAATACATGTGTGCTTTTATGATACATTTACTCTTTTATCCAGCAATGGAATATACTACAGGACATATACATGAAGAAAATGTAGAAGAAGTACAGACACAGGTTTTTTTAGTGCATTTACAATAGTAAGAAGTTGGAAATTATAACATATTCCTTAGAGTGTTTTGGATAATATGCTATTTCATCTATTGAAATTATTTGTGAATGCTAAAATAATTTATATAGGTTTTACATTATATGTAGATTTAGCATACATTTGTCAGTGAGGAAAACAAATCATATACTAGCCTATGCAGCATACCATTTTTCAGGTATTGATAAAAATTCCCCATGCATATCTGTACACACATGTGAATGTAGAAAACATTACAGAAAAATGCATATGATATAATGTGATAATATCGTTTTAATGGTTCACATTTCCTGGTTTCAAGGTTATAGATCTTTATTCTCTCTTTCCAATGTTCCAAATGTAGAGTTGTATTGCTTTGACAAAGACTGAGAGAAAGCAGAGATACGAAATCCTTGCGGGGGAGTTGAAATAATGCTGAACATGTTAGAACTGATGAGTGTCTTCTGATACCACACAGGCTTTACACTCTCGATCACCTGACTCAAAGGTTGTGGCAATATAAAAAAAAAATTGTCATGAAAAACCAGTATAGAGATGAGGCATGTCTTGTATATAGAAAATGTTGAAAGAAAAAGTTATCAGAATAAAAAAAATTCAGTTTGTAAGATTTCAGGAGTATTTTTATCATGTGTATTTAACTAAGGTGATGCAGGGAGGATTATGAGCTCTTTCAAACTGCAAATTTGCCACAGGGACATGAGGAGACTCTCTTCTTTTTATTAACCCCTCAAAATTGCTTATCGTGTACATGATCTGTCCAGACTCTTCAGATGATACACATTTCATTTTCTTAGATTATGAAGTAGTCAGGTTTTTATAGAGAGAAATATTTTTTTGCTGTTGAAAACATTCTTTTTCAACTACTAATCAATACAAGTTATTAATTTTTATAGTTCTCATCTCTACCAAAATAATTGGCTTAGATGTTGCATGAATGAATGAATGAATATGACTTTTCTAGACACAGCCACCTAACAACTATGTTCACCTAAAAATAGTTGTGTAGCTGGACAATCTTATATATACATTTTTGTTAAAAAAATCTATTCTTCTGTTTCCTCTAGTTTTTTTTAAGTGTCTTAATAAATCCCTTCAAAATGTTAAGTGTTCAGTGTGAGAAACAGCCATAGAAGTAAATTTCTACAACATTATTTCGTAAGTATTATAATGATGACATGGATAGAATGAAAGGAAATATGGAAACAACTGTCTTTCTGAGGGATTTAGAGAAGAGCTTAGGAAGGAGTGGTGATCAAAACTGTACAGAAGTTTGCTTAACAATGTAGAAGTACTGGTGAAGGACATAGAAAGGTTATCCAGGATGAAGGAGCCCAGAGGGTACAAGGAAGAATCCTAAGGGAGATAGTTTCTGTGAGGAGGTCAAATGCAAGTATGGAGTGTGACGGTAAGCCAAAGATGAAGAAAAGTGGAAGTGTTTCAACACACCAGGAATAATTATAATTAAAATATGGAATATAACATATAGCAATGACATATTATTAAATATTATGTTAAAATAATATTCAATAATTATTCAGTGGTTGTCTATAATTCTCTTTTAAATACTAGTGGTGAATTCTGTCAAATCACATGTTAGGTGAAATGAACCCCAAGATGAGCATTCAAATGTTTTTACTTTCATGCAATTGTTTCTAACACATTTATAAGATGATTTCTTTCTTGCTTTGTATGTCCCTCCCCCACGGAATAACCCCTGCTTTCACTGTATTTGACGTTGGTATAATTTGTGGAGGGGAAGGGAAAAAACAAATAGTTTAAATAGGGATACAGGTGGACCCATTGCAACAATGAGATGTACAAATCATTATGTCGAAAAACGAACTTTACAACTTTGGCGGGGGTGGGGTGGGTGGAGGGGGAGATGTAATTGCCCACGTAATTGTAACCCCTCTATATCGTATTTTCACAATAAAAAAAAGAAATTCAAGTCAAAAAATGTGAAGTAAACATTAGCTTAGTGCTTTCTCATTACTTTTTATTTATTAAAAATACATATTAGACTCAAAAAAAAGAAAATTGCCAATGAATCACATTAGAATCTGAAATCCCTTCCTGATTTCCTGAACAATTACTGCACAGTTAACACACATGGAGCCCTTAACCAAAAATGTCCTCGAATCTAAACTGATGTACAGTTTCTAATCCAAAATGGAGATTCTTTCATGAGTGTCTCTAATAAAGATTATACAAAACTTATATGTAATAATCTTCCTTATTCTATTGAAATTTAACATACTGACATAGATTCATTTTGGCTGATAAAGTTATATTTAAATGAAACAATTATGATGAACCTTATTTTATTTAGTTTCTCCTGGAATTTATATTGATCATATCTATTGTTCAGGTTACCAATAGAGCCTATGCTAGAAACTAGTTTGAAGCTAAATAGTAGACAGTAAAGTTTTAAAATCCCATTATGTGGATGCAATAAAATAGAGTTTTGAAGTGTAGCCAGATCTTAGATACCTTATTCTGTGATCATTAATATTTTCCTTCTCTCAACCTAAAATGAACTGATCTGTAGATAGGGATAATATGATACTATCTTCTGCAAAACTTACCACAAAAATGAGTTGAAGAAACTTGTGCAATGAACCAGTCACAGAACTGGAAGTCAAAAAGCATTTACCTTTGGGAGAAAATCTATTTTTAATAGCAGAATATAATGAGAAATAGCATCCAGAAGGTACACCCACACATTATAATGTACAGCTAAATATCAGCTGATTGGTATTACTAAGTAAAATAGGCATTATATGTCAGATTTTTGAACTAGCAGAAGAAATTTTAGCTAATGTAAAAATATAAATATAAACATGATTTAAAATTAGTTACTCATTATGTAATATTGCATAGCTCTCATGTGGGTTTTTGGCTGATTGATATGATCTTAATTACTATGTACAAATACTTATTGTGAGTACCAAATGTGATATTTTCCAAAACAATTTTTTCCACATACATACAAATACCTTATTTTGTCTTGAATGTTTGCCTTGACTGGATTTTTGAGAAAATAACTACAAAACCACCACTAATTTTATATTTAAATTATCTTCATTGTGTGCATATGTTGGTTTATCAAAACAATTTCACTGAATAAAATTCAAAAAGATGTTTTTATTGTAGATGCGAGTGGTCTGTGTGAATGTGACAGATATTCCAAGTTGCTTTAATCCCATGATATTATTATATGTTTCTTAAAGCCCATGATGTTTCACACTGCACACAGAATTAACATTTTATCAGAACCAACAAATAATGCTAATTTAAACACTCGATAATGTTGAGGGAAGGAAAAAAAGAAGAAAAATTGACAACACTAATAAAGCTCACCCACTGCAATAATGTTTTCTGATTAATTAACTTGGAGGAAAACTCAGGTAAAACAAAGGCAAAACTCAATCCCAATCAGCCTGGCATGATTCACCCGACCCAGGCTACTTTACTGCTATCCTTCCCAGCATTCTCTACTCTTCTCCTGCCAATCACTGAATATCACATTTTATTCACTATCCATTACATATAACTCACTCTATTCCATATAGCAGTCACTTCTGTTTTTCTTCTCTTTTTTTTTTTTTTGTAAAAAATAGTGTTAGACATTCTACCAAATAGTGGAAATGCATACAAATAGAATAGCTTCAACCTGGAAAAAGCCATAGAGGGCTGACTCAGCCATGACTGGTCTTGTCACAGAAAGAGCACTTTTCTATTTAAAACTAGAATCTAAAGTAAAATTAAAGGAAAAAGAAGAGGATATTAAAAAATGTTCAGTCATTGTAAGAGGAGCCTAATACTCTTCTCACAACTCACCTGGGACAAGTTTCTTTCTTAACTTTTCAATAATAGGACATAGTTTCTCACTATGAAGATGAATATGTTATTGCGGCCTATTTCCATTGCTTCTTAGTAGATCAGTACTGTTGCTAACTGCAGGCAACACAGCAGAGACAGAGAGTACATTTATTGAACAATAATAATTTGTATTTTATTAATAATTATCTTAATTTGTTTGGACTTTACACTTCCATTATTCTGTATCCCTGAATTCAAGCTTCATTGTGGGTTAGGAATTTTCAAGAAAACTGAATGAAAAGATGTGGTACTAGGTATAAAGTATTCATACTGTGTAACTTGGGCCTTCTGTATAGTAAATATCAAATGGAAAATATGATAGAAACATAAGATTCATAGGTAAAAAAAATGTTTTGCCATTTATTCAACTAATTGAGACACATCAAATACATTGTGGCAAGAAACTGTACCAGAAATACTACTGTGTCTTATACTGAATGTAACACATTCAATCAGAGTAAAAAAATAAGAGGTTATTCTCAGGCTTCAGGATTCCCTCTGTGATGGCACTGGGGAGAATAAAGTGAAAAAAGTATCAAGAGGACTTAACTCAGAGTACTTAACACTGGATGCAGAGAATCCGGAGGAACCTTATGGGATACTTCAGAGGTAAGTGTTGAAAGAATTTAGTGATCTTTGAGGCTTAAAAGTGGGAGGGGAGAAAATTACCCCAAGATTTCTGTTGATATGGACAGATGAAATCCAATGTTACATACTCCAAAACTAATTCCATAGACATACTTGGAAGACTAGCTGCAAACTACTGACCTTGCGACTATTTATATCAAACAACAACAACAAATACAAATACAAACAACAACAACAAATACAAATACAAATAAAAACTTCTTGAAGCCAGCAGAAAGAAAGTTCTTCCTGCTCCCTATCATTAAACTGACCCTGGATATAAAAATAGCGAGGCACTTATCTCTCAGACCACCAGAAACATTACATCTTTTTAGTGTGGGAGCTACTTACTTAAAGGTATGGTGCTGGAGGGTGGTGCATGGAAGGATGAACAGAGATCACACCCATTTTCAGGACAATGAATATTCACTTAAAATAATGATGAAATGAATTTGAACAAGTGAGGAAGACTAACTCTTGAAAATACTTATTTTACCAACTAGTATAATTGATTAAACATACTGTCCAGAGTACCAGAGATGCTATAAAATTTAGATATTTGAAAGAAAATGAGTTTTAGGATTACTGTTCTTATAATATCCAATTGAAGAAGACAGAAAAAAAGTATAGACAGAAATTTAAAGTGACACTAAAACAAATTCTAGGCAACAAACTCCCTGGAAATCTTCCCTATTGCTTGAATTACGCATACATATAATATATTTCTATTCTTGTCTTTAAAACTACCATCTGTACCTCTACTACTCAATCCAAGAATTAGGAGAGCTGCATATATTATGTGACATAAAGATTATATAAAGTTATTATAATAGATACATATGTATGACTAAAGTTTATTTGAAATGCATTGCTTCTTTCAGAAATTTTTATGTGTAACAAATGGTGACATGAAATGTGTATTAACATCTTTATCTTAACAATAAAGAGTAGAAGAGGAGTGGTAATTCACCTTGAATTTCATAAGTTCTCCCTATTCCTAAAAGTTTCTTAGTTTTATAATTAATATGATCTGTTTTTAAGAATGATTTCATGGAAACAATTAGGCTTTAGAATGTGGAAGTGAACATGAATTATTCTAAAATACAAATGTCCTGAGAATGAAATATCTCCTTTTACATCTCAGCTTCTGTGCTGCAATTGCATGGTGTACTACCAGAAAAAGTGAGCACTAACTATACATCTTCAACACACACACTACCACCAACATCAACATCAACAAGTTTAAAAATTATCTTTCCATAGTATTCTCAGAATAAAAAGTTGTAAAAACAAACCCAATATTGCCTCTGGAAATTTGCACTAATACAGTCAGGATTAGACAAGGACTTTCCTCAGCCCCCTTTCCATCCTTCAGTTATTTAAAAGCAGCCTAAAGATAGGAAAAGTTGTACTATATTTGTTAACAAAATTACCGTCAGATTGCATCTGCAAACATAATGTCCCTGTTCTCTAAAAACCATACATTTCACATTCTGCTCGAGTAATATAATTTATCCTGCTTATAACATCCAGTTTACATCTTCCTTCACATTTGAGCCAGAGTCTTTGATTTTGTTGGGAAAAACTTGCTTTGATTTTTTCTTGAAGTTTTTTTAGTAATTTACTGTCACATATACAAACATGGCAGAGAGATTCTGGAAACTCATGAAATTAGCTAGCTCTATACCTTGATGCACCCCAAGTCGAGAGAAAAACAAACTAAGAGATGACTAACTGAACTATGCTCTCCTGTTTTATTTCTAGTTCTTATCATCTACAAACTATAAATTGTTTAATGACAGGAAACTTGCTATTTCTCATTCTCCCCCCCAAAATGGTTTTTAAATGATTGTATTACTGCATTAAAATATATGCCCATACTTACATAAGCCTCAGCATAATTATAGTTTTGTATAATTAGAGTTTTATGTCAAAAGATTTATACTTTTATCACCTTAAGCAATATTTTACAGCTGCCAAGAGTGATTTATGCAATAATGACTTAAACTGTATAATATAATTCTCAAAGGAAGGGCTGTCAAATATTCTTACTGTGAATACTGTAGCTCAGTTTTTTAAAAAAAAATTGATATTCTGGTAAATAGCAAGTTAAAATATAGTTAGCACAATCACATGATTACTCATGGTAGAACAATGGATGACATGATGTTGCACTGACTCAATAGGAACTCATTGCATAAGTCTCAGGTTTAAGTTACTTATAAAGCCTTAGGGTCACTTTACAAAATAAGTTTTCAAACTTAATGTCTGCTGAGAATTTTGCTACTCCATTATAAATGATTCACAAGGGTAGAAGCAAAATACTCAGGTTTTTGTTAATTTGCTTATTATGTTCACTAAATGACTGTTATATTTTTGTGAAATTCTGTATACTGGAGTAATGGAAGCAAGCACTGAGAAGAACTAAGAAAATCAACATTAGGAAGTGATGCTGTGGCTCAAGTGGTACAGCACTAGCCTTGAGCTGAAATGCTGAGGGACAGTGCCCAGGCCCAGAGTTCAAGCCCCATGAACAACAAAATAAATTAATTAAATTTTAAAAAAATTTAAAAAAATTGTCTAACTAGAAAATCAACATTAAATTATTAAGGAAACTTTGGGAAACAAATGAATGGAAGTGATGAAAGTTTTTCTCTTTATGATTATGTAAATGTATGTTGTGTGGCCTGCAGGTCAATGGAGGTCAATGCATTTGAATTTAAGTCCTGACTTGTTTTACAATTGCATTGAACAAACCAATATCCTCTAAGAATTCTATTCAAGATATCTGATCTATCAGAAAAAAAGAAGAAAAAAACCTTAGTTATATTCAGAGCAAGAAAGTATCACCATATTTTCACAATTTATGGAAGTTATTCAAACTCATCATTTTTTCTTTGGGGGTTCTCTCGTCACTTCATGCTTTCCAAATCAATCCCAGATAACTGTACATTATTTGTTTTTTAATGCAAAAGATATCCAAGTACTTAAATCTGAATCCCATCAATCAGAACACCAATCAAACCAAAAGTGTCACCAAAGTTTGATACTTCTATACCTAACTGAGCTTCCAAATGAGCTACTCTTTCATGAAAGGATGGAAATTCTAATCTACATAAATAAGAAATTATTAGTCAGTGCACTAACATCTTTGCTACAGAAATTTTTTTATCATCATGTTTGTGATTCTGTGTACATTCATTAATCCTTAAATTGTTTCAGGTCATTTTACATTTTACAGTTACATTATATGGACTAACTAGGTTTCACATAACTATCAATTCAAAGCTGCAGAAATATTTTATTTAAAAACTATACTTAGAATATAAGTGGCCTGGGCAGTTCAGATTTGTTTTATACTTCAATTCTATAGGCTGAAAACATTCTGAAATTGTCTACAAGACATAATGACCAATGATAGAGCAGCAGACCCTGAAGAACCATGATACACTGTTGACATTGTATAACAAAGTCAGATGAGGAAGTAATGTCAAACATTCAAACTATTTCAAAAGCCCAGTGACTGCACCAGATAGACAAAAGAGATTAAGGTGCACTTGTGTAGTTAGATCCTCAGTCCAATAAACGTTTTCAAGACAAAAAATAGTCCTACAATTTCTACATTGTAAGCACTGCTTATTAGGAAGGGAAGAAAAAATGAAAGGACTAAAACAACTTCTATGTTGTTTGGTCATCATTTAATTTACTTCATTTAAGGTTAGCACACATTTACACAAACCTGTTTTTTTTCCAGTCATAGCTGGTTGTCCAATCAAGTTCTAGTAATTCAGAGTTGTATATTTTCTATCATGGAACACTTAATTTATAAGGAAATAAGAGAAAGAGCTATGTTCTTTGCTATTTTATCTCTAGTTTACCAAATGATGAGTCATTGTATGGTATAGGTTATTTGGCACAGAACACATTTATCAAAACTTAAGAGTTTGCTAAAAATCACAGGGGTATACACTGCTTCATTGATTTCTGTCATCAGATCTAATAGATGATGTGATTTTGACAAAATTAACTATAATCAAACATTTTCTAAAAGTACTTTAACTCTAAGCCCTAAATTGGAGCACACACATATTTTGGTGTTATATATATATATATATATATATATATATATATATATATAATGGAAACATATTAACATATTGCTCCTATTGCAAGCCTGAAAGAAGGAAATGTATCCCTGAAGGATGACCTTAAGTTTTAAATGCTAGGTCTGCTGCAGTTTTAAAAGTGAGTGCTAATAGTATCATGAGTTATAGCTCCTTTTCTATATTGTTTATTTTATAAACAACTATGACATATTCTCTATTTCTTATTTTAAGACAAAAACTCACACAGCTTTACTCTATCAATTTCAGAAGGTCTTACATATTAAGTAAATGTTATATATTTTTTTAAAAAAACAAGAAAGGAAACAAGCGTTGTGAATCAACATCTAGAGACAAGAAACTAATAGTTATAAACTAATAGTTGTCATATACAGTTCTCACCACAACCTTGTGAGATAATTCAAGTTGAAGCAAATGAAATTATGCTTTCTTCTAAATGCACATCAGTGCAATCACTAAGGTATTATCTTTATATTATTCTTTAGAAAAAAATTGTGCAAAACTGACTTGTGACATTTTGTCCTCAGTGGCTTTGTTAATGCCCTTTTGATGAATTCAGAGTACCCTTGTCCACTAAGGAGAATATCAATATCCATACAGCTTATATAGTAAAGCATTATAAGTAAAGCATATGTGTACAATGAAATAGTTGGGGTTTCTCTGTATATGAACTTTCAATGATCAAATCAGCTTTTCAATGGAATTCAATGCACAGAATACTAAATAGATAAACTTTACCATTTTTGTGATAATAGGTGACTTCCACTTTCCTCTCCTCTGACCCCAGCAATGCTTGGGCAATTTGGGCAATATCGTGCCTCTTGGTTTCAGGCCCATGGAGAAAGTCGCAGGTGCATGGCTTCTGCATGACATCTGGCCTGGAGAAACCAGTCATCTCACAGAACCCATCATTGCAGTAGATGATGGCACAGTTCTGCACTCTGGCATTTGCAATGATAAATTTTTTATCTGTAATAAGAAAATGGTAAGCCATCATTTAACTGTTTTCACAAGATTCTTATGAACACTGAAACAAATTGTTGCATAATAAAGAGTCTGATTAAATGCAGGTGCTTCCACCAAGTGCTAGACCTTTGAACAAAAAATAAGCACACAAAAATAGATATCCTGAAAGCTATAAAGTTAGCAGTTCTTAGTAACCTTAACAGTAAGTATTAAGGAAGCACTAAGCAATTGTAAAAAAAAAATCTGATAGTCTAGTTTTGAAGTTCTGCAAGGGGTCCTAGTGGACACTCAAACAGCTGATTCACTGACACTTCCAGAGTTCTATTTAATGGTAAAATAACAATTATCTAAGGCAAAAGACAGAAACATCTTTTAGCTGTAACATTTCTCACTTCAACTTTTGCCCTTTGAATACAACTTTTTTAAAGTAGTTATTATTTTTGGATGTAGCCTTTTCTCTATTCCTCTAAGGCATACTACACATCATATTAACAAATGACAGGACAACTAGCTTTAGCTATGAAACTACTTCACATTTTTCAGCAGTTTAATAATGCAAAGGTTCACCTTTTTGTGATGTATATTTTCCAAAAGATAAAGATATTTGCACACATGTGTAGTAAGCCTTGTGTTAATATTCCCCTTTTTTTCTTTTACTTTAAGAGAAACTTGAAATTTTGTGCAGTAGTGAAAATTTAGATGTAAAGATCTTAGCAATTTTGATCGCAGATAATATTTGCTGTTTCCAGAAAGAATGTTAAGCAGGCTATGCAAGTTTATATGGTTAACAAAGTATCAGATTGTCACATCACTAAATGCAGTGCCATAAAATTTCAAAGTACATAACACAGATGTGTCTTCATGAGAATGAACAAAATGTGAAATATAAATTAACAAAGGTAAAGGGTTACATGTTTACATAATTAATTCCTGGTCATTAGCCTACATCATATTTTTTTCCAGTTTGGTCTCTGTGATATTTCATACTTTTCGATTATTAAATTTCTAGATGGGGAAATTAAAGGGGAGACAAAAGAGATGGGAATGCTCCTTCTTATAGTCAGCTATTTGCATTGGAAACAGGCACAGTGGAGATACTGCTTTCCCAAATGATCGCGTTTGTGTATATTTGCATTCATTCAACATAAACTTTACCTTCTAGAAGCTAACAGCAAGCCCTGCAATTTGCCCAGGGCGGGGGGTGGGGGGCGGCGGCGGCGGCGGTGGTGGTGTTACAGTTTGCATGAGCTATTTACATCGCTATTTCCATTTACACTGCCCGTGCTTCCACACTATGGCTCGGCTCCCCTTCTGACTTTAAAAAGTCTATAATAAAACAGCCTCAAAATATACCCCCTGTTTCTACAAGCACTTTCCCTTTAAGATAGTAAGAATAGTAGGGCATTAAGTAGCAAGACAGATAATGGAGCAGTAGGAGCCTAGGATCGAATTGCCTTGTATAATGGAGACCGTAATCTAAAATGTAAATCAAAATTAATATTAGAGAGCGAACGCTCGCGCTGCCTTTGGAACCTCCTGGCTGCGTTTCACAGCCTGTTAAGTTGCCAGAGCCCGGGAGTTGCCCGTCTCCCGTCTCCCCAGCTTGTAAGCAGCGGATGCCAAGTGCACTATCAAAGCAGAGAGCGAGCGAGAGAGGAGGGAACGAATCAACTTACTTTGCCCTTCAAATTTCCGTATGATGGTCCCCAGGAACGTGTTCTGCGGTGCCACATGCCCCCTGCGAACAGGCATGTTGCCCCGGGTCTTCCTGCGAGCGCTCCCCCGCGAGCTCCGGACTTCTCCCGGGATCTCTCCTCGGCTAGAGCCCAGGCCAGCGCGCCAGCCGCTCTTTGTGGCAGCGCATCCTTTCTGGAAAGCAGAAATCTCTTCCCATTAGCACCGCTTCCAGATGCACGCTGTCCTCGCTGGAATCCAGTCCATTCCGCTCACCTTCCGGAGGGGACCTCGCACCGGACTGCCGCGGGCGAGAGAGGTTCCAGGGGGTGGGGGGGTGGGGAGCGGGAAGGAGGCGGGGTGAGGGGAGGCGGCGCGGGGGAGGGCCGTGGGAGGGAGGGTGCGGTGGGAGGGCGGGGTGGGCAGTGGTGGCGGGGGAGTCAGAAGGGCAATCGATCCGTTTCTCTTCTTCCAAGCAGCGCCAATTTCCCAGTGCAAATGGGTTTAACCTGGCTGTTGCCCAGAGCCCCGAGATGGCTGGGGTGGAGGGTAAAGGTGTGTGTGTGTGTGTATGTGTGTGTGTGTGTGTGTGTGTGTGTGTGTTGGGGAAGGGGGGGACTTGTGAGGCTTTTCTACGAAGGGGAAAAAGAAAAGAAAAGAGGCTGGGGCCGGATTGAAGGGGGGGGGGAGGAAGGTTGACGTTTCTATCCCCGCCCTCTCCCCCTGCACACACACACACACACACACACACACACACACACACACACACACACACACACACACACACACACACACACACACACACAGAGCCTTTATCCCGGGTGCTTGGGCGCCACCACAGCTCGGATTACTCAAGCGTGCTTTAGCGAAAGCCAGCCAAGAAATCTCCAAAACTCAGTGACAAACAGCCACTCTGGGAAGGGGATCTGGTGCGACTATGAGCCACAGGGCATCGTCCCCAGGCTCCTCGGGCTGCTGCTGTACTGCTGTAGCTCAAACACCTTCAGCGACCAAATAACTGACAGGTGTGAAAACAGCCCTTCAAGGAGGAGTAATTTCTAAGGTCTGTTTGCGCTCCGCTCCAGAGGTGGAAGATTGAGGTTGAGCCAACTGAGAGCCCAGGATTTGCCTCGGGGTGCTCCTGGAGGTGGGCGATGAAGCCAGGGCCGAATTGGTACTCAGCTCCCACATTGGAGAGACCAAGAGCATGCCCAGTGTCCCTGCGTGAGTCCCCAGGGGAGTTGCAAGGTTGGAGATGACAGGGTCTCCAGAGACCCGGGGCTGTGAGAACGATGAGAAATGGCCAGGCTTGTGTAAAGGGCTCCTGTACAAAACAAGGAGAGAGTTTGAGATGGGCGAGGCAGGTCGCCAGGGGCTGGGGGCGAGGGGGTGGGAGAGGGGGAGGAACAAAAGGTGGGTGGAGCTAAGAGTTGGCCGCCTGGAAGTGACCTCCCAAGCTATGCATCTCCTGAATCTTCTAGCCAGACAACTCCTTCGATCTGTGCCCTTTCTAAGGGAGGTTACCCTTTAAAATAGAAAAAGATTCCAGGGGAAAAATGAAGTCCTCTTGGCTCTTGCTTCTCAGAAACTGGCTAACGCGGGAATCTCGTGGAGCATTCGTTGCTATCCAGATAGTCCTGAAGAGTTAGGACATCAATGCCTCCAGCGAGCATTGATAGGCAGAGGGGTGTTTCTTCTTCCCCTTCATTTCCTTTTCCCTCCTCCTCCTCCTCCTCCTCCTCCTCTTCCTCATCCTCCTCCTCTTTCTTTTTTCTCTTCTTTCTTCTCCATTCATGTTACCTCCTTCCTCAGTAGACTTATCCACCCATCTTTCTCTAAGTGGTATTTCTCAATTCACAGGACAGAAGTAGAATGAGTACAAATGTCTTATTTCCCGTTGAAATAGAATTCCACACCTCGCTATTAAAACATAATTGCATGATGAAGTTCTGGTCTCATTTTAAGGCAGTTAGGTGAGGTGGGTTTTCAACCCTTTATTTTTTCCCCTGAGCCTTCAGTTGGTGTGTGTGTGTGTGTGTGTGTGTGTGTACATAAGGGTAGGACTGAGAAGGGCCAGGACACAGAGTTAGTTTGGGAAGATGAATCATGTGGATTGTGATAAATAAGAGGGAAAGAAACACAAACACTTTTTTTTAACATTCCAGAAAACATATGCTGAAAAAAAGAAAACACAACTAAAACAAGATTCCAGACAATTCTTACTCTAATGAAAGTGCATCAAAGGGAATACATTGCCTAAGAATATGGAATTTTCTGGTTATTATTATTACGTTACAACCAAGCCATCTATGACAAGCCTAGGCTTTTAGGATAACTTGAGTTTACCTGAATTTGCATACTTATTTGCTTCTCTCAGAATATAAAAAGCATGTTTTTTTCTAACATCTGCTTTTTTCCCCTCCTCTTTCTCTTTTTGAATAGATCATTTATTCAGTTCCCTAGCTGCATCTGAACTTGAGAACAGCATTCCTCTTCCAAGTGATGAATGTGTGGAGCTCTCCATGGTGCTGACTCTCCAGTACTATTAGAAACTACTTTAGGCCTACAACAAGCCAGACAATAGAAATGCAAACGTAGGCAAGAGGGTCTGACAAGTCACATTCACCAACCTTAGCTATCATTACCCAGAGAAAAACACAGCACCATTTCACCCCATGTGTAAAATATGTCCTTCTTTCTACTTATCTTTTTAGTTTTTTTTTGGTTTTTTTGTTGTTATTTTATTGTAAAGGTTTTGTATAGTGTGGTTACAGTTACGTAAGTATGGTAATGAGTACATTTCTTGTCAAACATTATTACCCCCTCCCTCATTTTTCTCACACTTTCCCTCCCTCACTTCCTCCCCTCCTGCAAAATTGTAAAGTTCATTTCCAACATAGTGTTTAGTGATTATTACTGTTGCATTGATTCACCATTTGTCCTTTGTCTCACTGTTTTGTTATTTTCCTTCTTTTCCCCAAATCAGATAAACATATATGCAAATCACAGTGTACCAAAAGCAAAAACAGTGAGAATAGCAGAAAGAAAAAAGAAAAGAAAAAATAATTTCACACAATATATTAAAACCAAACAAAAAAATCTCATGTTTCCATACCTTGGAATTCATTTTGATTAGTATCATTTTCTATGGTCATATATACATAACTATTGAGCTGTTGTGATCATCTGCTAGGACTACCTTAGACATATACTAATTATTACAAATGAAGGAGTCTGTGTTTCTTTGGGTCTGGCTTACTTCACTTAATATGATTTTTTCCCAAGTCTTCCCATTTCCTTATGAATGGGGTGATGTCATTCTTTTTGAAGGAAACATTGAATTCCATTATGTATATATACCACATATATTTAATCAATTCATCTACTGAGGGCATCTGGGCTGGTTCAATAACTTAGCTATGGCAAATAATACTGCAATAAACAATAAGCATAGTTGTTGGTGGGAATGTAAACTGGTTCAACCACTCTGGAAAGCAGTATGGAGGCTCTTCAAAAGACTAAACATAGAACTTCCCTAAGATCTAGCACTTTCACTCTTGGGCACTTATCCAAATGATCACAAAAAGGCCACACTAAAGCTGCCAACACAACCATATTCTTTCTCTTTTTTAATTTAAATTTTATTGTAAAGGTGATGACTACATTTTATTTTATTTATCCCTCCCTCATTTTCTCCCACTTTCCCCTCCCTGTCCCCCAGCATTGCAAAGTTCATTTCCAACATGGTGTCTAGTAAGTATCACTGTTGAATTGGTTCACCCATTGTCCCACTGTTTCTGTGATTCCCCTTCCCTTCCCAAAACAGATAAACTTATATATAAGACAAAGAGTACAGAAATTTAAAAATGACAATAGGGAATAAATCAAAGGAAATAAAAGAAATGCAAACCTAAAAACAGTGCAAAAAAAACCAAACAACCTCTTGTTTGGGGGATGGGAAGTGGCTCAGTGTTAGAGTGCTTGTCTTGCATGCATGAGGCCCTGGGATGGATTCCTCAGCACCATATAAGCAGAAAAAGCCAGAAGTAGTGCTGTGGCTCAAGTAGTAGAGTGCTAGCCTTGAGCTGAAGAGCTGAGGGACAGCACCCAGGCCCAGAGTTCAGCAGAATTCAGGCCCCATAACTGGCAAAAAACAAAACCAAAACCAAAAAACAAAAACCTCTTGTTCCCCTTTCTTTGAGTTCATTTAGTTAACCATCATTTTATTTTTATTATATTTTTACCATCTAGTCTTTTTTATAATATACATTTTTATTGTAAAGATACTGTACAGAGGGGTTACAGTTACATGAGCAAGGCAATGAGTCCATTTCTTATGGAGCGTTGTTATGCCCTCCTTTGTTTTTCCCCTACCATCCCTTTCCTCCCCACATCCCCAACTCCCCCTCCACCCCCAGAAAAGTTGTAAAGTTCATTTTCAACATAGTGTCTTGTACATCTCGTTGTTACAATGGGTCATCCTGTATCCTTATTTCAGCATTTTGTTATTTACCTTCTCCTCCCCAAATTAGAAAAAATGTATATACAAGAATCAGTACACCAGAATCAAATATAGTGACAACAGGGGTTGTACCATGGGGGAAGAACACACAAAGAAAGAAAAAAAATATATAGTATAAGTACATTAGAAAGAACAACAAGAAAGATAAAATCTCTTGTGTCCCTATCTTGGTGTTCATTTCACTCAGCATTAGGTTATATGGTCATATGTACATAACTTTTGACCTCTTCTGCTTGTCCTAGACATAAACTAGTTATTGCAGATAAGGGAAACCATGGGACCTATGTTTCTTTGGGTCTGGCTTACTTCACTGAATATAATTTTTTCTAAGTCATTTTATGTGGTCATATGCACATAGCTATTGAGCCATTGTGATCCTCACCTAAGAATTTCCCTCTTTGTTCTCACTGTGTGATGTTTAAAGTGATATTTAAATAAGCCCAGTTTCACCCTTTCTTCCAAAGCATCAAGAGAAAACTGAACAAACTGCACACTGTGTGGGAAGTGATTAAGATTTCCTGTACACAGTTTCACTGTAATTAAATTAATGACATACTAATATAACAGTAGATTGTATAACTACTGTTATAACTATATTAACCATAAAGTCAATTGTAAATCATGTAAATTATGATTGAATACTGCTTTTACAGTCATAAGTATTTCCAAATATACTTTTAAAGAAAATGATTGTCTTTTATATGACAAAATATGTGAAACACTTAGATGCATTATGTACTATTAATAGGTTCAATACTTTATTGACATCAAGAAATAATGGAATTCCACTTTCTCAAAGAGCAAAAGTAGCTTTCAGGTTTCTGAAATACTCTCTGTTTATGACTTTCAGAATGTACTCTGTTAGGACTGGGTAAGCAATCACATGCTAGTGAGAGTTCCATTGTATTTATTATATGAATAATCACTGTGGGCTTCACATTTTTCCCCAGTCACATTTAGATCTATGATTAATTCACTTAATGATTCAATGTAAAATCATGAAACATGCTATAATCTATGTATTATAGTTGATTGATATGAAAAGAATATTAACAGCATCCTTTTTCTAAATTATCTCTGTAATTATGTTCATGTATTATATAATGGTACAGAGGGGAAAAGTAGATTAATCTATAGTTAGCCAATATTAGAATCAAACCAGAGGGGATAAACATGAGTACATATTGGTAATAAGTTATCTTTCCTAACATCTTCATCTTCTGCAAATCTAACCTTAGGTTTTATGTTGTGTAAGAATTCATAATGAACTTTTATTTTTACTTTGGGGAAGTTCAAATGTTGATTAAAACATACAACTGTTGAAATCCTACAACTTAGTAAATCTAATTATTGGAAAGATGCAGGAAGAATTTAGACTTAACTTCCTAAATCACTTAAATTATATGTTGCTTTAAAATTAAGGTATTTTTCCCTCTAAAATTTATGTAAATATTTTTAGTGCTGCCTATCACAGAATAATAAGTCAATGTATTTTGTATACTTGAAATTCTACATATAAGCTTACAAAGTTAATGAAAACTTGCTTTGAAAGTTCTATGAGAAGCAACTGAAACTTCACATATTTTACCTGAATCTTTTAGAGGGTGATTTACAATTATGACATATTTAAGCTGTATTCTTTGATTAAGAGAGAATGAAAACATTTTAAGTTGGTTTAAAATATAAACTGATGAAGTTTATGTAACATTTTCTTGATTTGTCAAAGCGAATACATTTGTGTGATGACAATAATGAGGTGTTTCAATGGGTACATTGATGGAGCCATATTCTAAGGCTAATGTAGATTTGTATATTTTATATACTACAAATGGAGTCACAATTAATTTAAGAAACATCTGACTTTATAATTATGAATTAGGCAGATTTGTATTATATTATGTAGCTCTAGAATCTCATTAGTGGTAAATTTTTTGAACACAACTATTAAAGCAACAATGTTTCTTAGCAGTTTGGAAGAGTGAAAAATGGCAAAGAAAAGACCTAGTTCTAATCTAATATTGTTCTTTATAGAAGAAACTAATAAACTATTTTATTTATAGCTTTATTTTTACACTAAGTATAACTTTTTAACTTTGTAGTTTGTGTGCAGAAGAAATAGAAACATAAACATGAAATACTTAGCACAAAATCTAACATAGAGAGAATATTTAAGTATCAGCTGCCCTACATTATAAATACTCTATTGTTTTTAAATTAACACTATTAACATGTAGGATTTCATGAATACAGATTGAGATTGCGTATATGTGTGTGTGGATGTGTGAGTGTATCTGTCTGT
This sequence comes from Dipodomys ordii, assembly GCF_000151885.1. Taxonomy (NCBI): domain Eukaryota; kingdom Metazoa; phylum Chordata; class Mammalia; order Rodentia; family Heteromyidae; genus Dipodomys; species Dipodomys ordii. The sequence goes on from NW_012267221.1 coordinate 14,436,152, forward strand.
CTGTCTATAAGAGAGAGAGAAGAGAGAAGTAAGTTATTTAATGGAACAGGTAAATCATGTCCAGTGAAATTGTCATGGAAATATCCACGGACAGTTCACAATGTATTGACACAGCATATTCACTTAAGTTATGAATATTTCATTGGAAAAAATAGATCATTTACTGATGGCATATGTATATTTTAATTTTAACACAGATGGTTACTATTTACTTTTAACACACACATATTATGGGAACATACTTTACATATAAAATTTTATACAAATTACTAATGTCTACTTTAACGCTTTAATAACATATAAAACTTATACTGTCAAACTTCAATGAAAAATGAAGTGTTATAATTGCACTCTCTAAAATATTCTACTCATTCTGGGAGATGATAATTCCTATAATTGACAAATGAGATTGTGACATAATTGAACTCTCATAAGTTGCGCAATAAAACCTGAAAACATAAGTTTGCTACAATAAAATTTTATATAGGTGCTCTCAGTACACATTTGATAGTTTATTATGGAAATATTTGTCTAGAAGATGATTATTTACTCAATTTTTAAAGTAATTGTGTACTTTGAACAAAAATGGAAAAATTACTTATCTTGCCTTTTTGAAGGCTAAGACAGTATATAAACTTCCTTCAAATCAATACATCTTAAAATAATTTTAGCTGACATATTTATTTTTATATGTATCAAAATTATTTTTGTGGTAATCATTAATTTTAACTTGAAAATACAACCAAGAATCTCACAGTTAATATATAGCAAAGTGATGATATAACACATGACATTGAGAATCTTGTTTTATAATAATCTTCACAATTTTAAACATAATATCAATCTTAAATAAGCACTCAGTAAATGTATATTAAGTTATCAAATATTGTTATTGTTTATTGTAAAGGTGATGTGTAGAGGGGTTACAGTTACGTAAGTCTAAGAACATGAGTACAATTCTTGTTGAACATTGTTACCCCCTCCTTGTTTTCTCCCACCATCCTTTCCCCCACAATTCCTATCCCCTACAAGTTGTAAAGTTCATTTCCAACATAGTATCTAGAGAGTATCACTGCTGCAGTGGTTCACCCTTTGTCCTTTGCCTTACCATTTCTGTGATTCCCCTTCCCACTCCCAACCAGATAATTTTTATATAATACGAAGTGTGCAGAAATTAAAAAAAACAGTGACAACAGGGGTAAACCAAGGAAACAAAGAACAAAAAAAAGAAAGAATGCATACAGTACACTAAGGGGGGAAAACTTGTTTCCATATCTTGGAGTTCATTTTCATTAGTATCATTTTATAAGGTCATATGTACATTGTGATCCTCTGATAGGACTACACTAGACATATACCAATTATTACAAATGAGGGAAACCATGCAGTCTGTTTCTTTGATCTGCCTTACTTACCTTAATATGATTTTTTCCAAGTTTTTCCATTTCCTTATAAATGGGGCAATGTCATTCTTCCTCATAGAAGAACTGAAATCCAGCGTGTGTGTGTGTGTGTGTGTGTATCACATTTTCTTGATCCATTCAACTACTGAGGGGCATCTGGGTTAATTCTATGTCTTGGCTATGGTAAATAATTGTTAATAAAAATATTATGGGTTGTTAAATTTGTCCTTTGTTTTGAAGGAAGCATTATTTTTGAGTCTGATTTTGCAACATCTTTGAGCACTTTGTGCAAAATGATGGGGCCAATTTATGATTCCTGTTTGTAGGAGAGATTGAAGAGCCTTTAGGGAACACATTCAATCTAAGTTTAAAAGCATGAAATGTTGATTTAGTATGAAAATCCCCATTATCAGAGAAAAGCTTAAATGTTTCTGGCAATGGTGTGAAGGGAAAATAATGTAATAATTAAGTGATTTAGAACTTTCTTCAGTCTGAGTATCTTACTGAAGAATTTAGCATTATTTTCATCACTCTCAATATTTACATCAAAATTTATAAAGTTGAAAGTTAATTGTGTTAAGGTAGTTTTGATACTAAATAAAATGCAGACAGATTAAGATTTTTTAGTTTGCTTTATTTTGACATCATTATAGGTTCATCTAGTTGTAAAAAATAAATCATAAAGCTATTATTTGTCTTTATCCCATTGCTACTACATGCAGCTTGTTGAAAATAAAAATTACTCTGATGTTTGTTGGTTACAAAAGACTAGTAACTAAAACAACATGTCCCACAACTTTGTTTAACTTTGTTATACTTTATATAGAATTTTATAATTAAAGAATACTGAATGAAATCAACAAAGGGACTTGTTGATTTCATTCAGTACCCTTTAATGACTGAAGTTTATTAAAAAAAAATTTCCAGCTGTAGCTTCTCAGATGGCCAACCCAGAGACTGGTTTAATTTCTCCCAAACTGCTGTGCTACCTACATGTGAGTTGTCAATTCATTGAGATTACTGTGTACAACTTTTATTAGAGATTGGTAATAAAGTATCTACAGCCCATCTGGTTAGTGTAGACCTTAGATATCAAACTGAAGATGTATGACCCAAGACCTCAGGCATACAAAAATAATCTTATCAAGGAGAATATTCCAAGGATTCAGATATCAATTTCCAGCAGAAATTTCCTTGGGAAAGTATGAGTTTTGAGGAACCTAGGTAAGTGTTCACTTGCATTTGACAAATTTAAAATCTCTTCAGAATGAACATTTAATGACAGTGGAGGAACTACTAATGGAAGAAGGAATTCAGGTCTTCCCAGAGAGCAATTCCTAATAGTAGAGGTAACAACTACCACAGTAGACCACAGTATGAGTTGTTGCCTACATTATACACATGCAAGTGATGAGAAGATAGAAATCAAAGACTACACAAGTTTTATCTCTCTAACTTATCATCTTTCTCCATTGTCCTCTGTATTATTTTACTAACAAGTTTTAGATATTCCTGTCCTCCTTTTAGACGCACATTCATTTCCTTGGAGACCATGTGTTATTTATTTCAGGATTCCTAATATTGAGCCTGCCATCTGGCATATAGTGGTGTCCAATAAGTGTTATTATGTGAATGGGTAGACGGAAAGGAGACCCCGGAGATAGAAAGACGGCAATTGGGGCAGCTATGACAAAGGAAGAAAAGATAGGAGTTAGGGATAGGAGTAAAGAGGATGAAAAATGAGAGGAAGAAAGAGAAATAGGAAGGGAATGAAAAGAAGTGGGAAAAGAGGAGAAAGAAAAAATGAAGGAAGGGCAAAAAAGAAAACAGAACAGTGGAAAGAGAAAAATGAGTGATCCTTACCTCTACTGAATCCAGAAACCATTTAACACAGGAACCATCCAGAATCTCCATTATCACCCCACCCCACTTGAACATGGAAGAACAATTTAATTTCCAAATCCCAATAAGAAGTTACATCTAAGTAAACTGGACATTTCTTGATTCAGGAATGATTACATATTCTTGGAATTTACAGTTGTCTTTAAATAATTTACTATGAAATTGAATCCATGTTAATGACATTATGCAGAAACAGATACATATACACATACACAGTAAAGCAACATACTCATAGTGACATAAAATCAATTACACCTTGAAACTACTAAATGGAAATATATTTTCAATTAAATACCTTGTGCTTGACTATAAATCAAAGAAAATCGGCTGGGCACAGTGGCTCTCAACTGTAATCCTAATTACACAGAAGGCTGAGATCTGAGGGTAGAAGTGTGAAACCAGCCCAGACAGGAAATTTTGTGGGATTTTTATCTCTTATTAACCACCAAAATTCCAGAAATAGAGTTTAGACTTAAGTGGTAGAGTGCCATACTTGAACAAAAAGGCTAAGGGATAGCACTCAGGCCTTGAGTTCAAGCTCCAGTATCTACACACACACACACACACACACACACACACACACACACACACACACAGAGTGATAATCATACTTACATGTGATCATTATTTAAGTAATCAGGGTTCATACAATTTATTACATGGACTGTAATGATTACTCTTTAATGTTTTCTTCAAGTGCTTTTGTATGGAATTTGAAAGGAAGTTGCCACTCACAGAGTAAGAAAAGCTAGGGAACAAAAACTGTCATTTGTCTCAGAGCAGTTTTACAGCTAAGAAAATTGAGACAGGAAAACATTTGTTTTAGGTCATAAAATGCATTCAGTTCAGTTAATTTACTAGGCTTGTAACTAATATGTGAATTCATGCCCTTTCTAACTGTTGAAAGATACTCTTTCTCCCAAATCTGTTAAACTTCTAAATTTGATAACTAATTTGAATGTTTCCTTTTAACCAACACTACATATCTGAGCCATGCTGCACATTTAAGCACATTTTAGTAATGCTTTTCAGCACTTTGAATCTTAAAATTCTTTTTTGTGAATTTTTCCAATATGGACATATTTAATCTTTTCTAAGATAAATTTCCGTTTTTCTATCTTTAATTTATTCTAATTGACTATTTTAATCTTGTCTTGGACCAAGTACATTTAAGAATCCATACAACACTAATCTTTCATTTTAAGCCCTGTGCTTGAAATTCAACTCTGTTGAATTGTGTTAATATATTTTATAAAGCAAGTTAATCTGAATAACAAAACTATGGTGTCTGCCCTCCATTGAATTACTCATTAATATTGTTAGACCTAGATAGATTTAAACACTAGGAATAATTTGCTTTGACTAAATACATCCCTTTTACTGTGTTTTTAAGATTCAATTTCTTACCATTTTTATCTGAATTGTTATTTCACTGCATAATGTCACATAGCAGTAACTAATACTGGATCATTTTCCCTGGCTGATCATTTCAATGTCATGTCTCATTATTCTGTCAACTCTAATCTAAAGAATGAATTCAGGTCAGAAGCTCCTCTTTCAAATCTTTCCACTTTTGTTTCATGATATTTTGTCATGCACCATTATGGGCCAAAATGGGGTTTCTCCTACCCTATTCTGGCAGACATCACATTATGAAGCACACTAAAAATAACACTAGGAAAAAGGAGACATTATACAGCTGAGAATCCTTTGTTCTGAATAAGATTGTTTAAAGAGTCCATGAAAGAAATCACCCTGGGCATTATTGTGTTTGTATTTTGTACCTTCCTTGGTAAGAAAGATTCTGTGATAATCACTAAGAATATTTAATGAGTCTGACATTTTCACCAAGATTTTCAACATTAATATTGATACTAAACAGTGTAACCTTGTTATTCTCTTGGGAAGTTCAAGTTATCTCATTGGCTCTGGCATTGAAACAAGATTAGTAAATTGTGGAAGGGGTAGTTCCCTTCCTGGGGTGTAAGTGTATGTGCCAAGGTTAGATTTGGCTTCATGCAACAGGAAGCTGTATACTACCATGCTTCACATAGATATCTGTCAGTCTTCTACCATATAAGAGTCTGTTAGGGAATCCTATGGGGAAGAACTTAAGTGTTTAGAAACAGTGTTGTTCTCTCTCTTTCACTTTGCTTTTTTACTATGGTATGAATCTGCCTAGTCTGGATGAAAAATAGTTATTGCAGATCCTTGCTTGTAGCTACTATTTGAGGTAATTTTAGAGTTACCAGACAAAGAAAAATAGGAGGCAAAAAGAGAACAGAGAGAAAAGAAATCAGTTGTAGCTCTGTCTTGTATTAAACTAGAACATTTCTCATGTTCTTGAAAATTTTATTTAGCAAATATTCTTTTATGACTCTTTGCTCATGGCCATCTATGACTGGAAAGTAACTAGAGTTTAACAAGTTTATTTGATATTTGAAACATCACCAGTTTTCTACTGCACACAAAACTTCCAAATAATTGCCTATGTGCCTTATGATATGGCCTCATTCCATACATGTTTTCATATAATTCCCATGAGAAAATTTTCTGTTAGTAACATTTATATAAGATTTTAGTGACCCAGTTTTCTAAGTATTTAAATTCCCTATAAATTTAAATAAAAATAATTTCTACTGAGGGGCATCTGGGTTGGTTCCATATCTTAGCTATGGTAAATAATGCTGCAATAAACATAGTTGTGCTGGTAGCTTTAGTATGGTCTTGTTTGTGATCATTTGGGTAAATGCCCAAAAGTGGGATTGCTGGGTCATAGGGGACCTCTATGTGGAGTCTTTTGAGGAACCTCCATACTGCTTTCCAAAGCGGTTGAACAAGTTTACACTCCCACTAACAATGCAATAGGGCTCCCATCTGGTCACATCCCTCCAGAATCTGTTGTTATTAGATTTCTTGATTATAGCCATTCTAGCTGGGGTGAGGTGCAATCTAAGCATTGTATTGATTTGAATTTCTTTTATGGCTAGAGAGGTTGAGCATTTCTTCATATATATTGGTTATTCTTATTTCCTCTTCAGAGAAGTCTCTCTTTAAGTCTTTAGCCCATTTGTTAATCGGACAGTTGTTTCTTTGAGGATTTGTTGTTGGGGGATTTAAATTATTGAGTTCTAAGTATATTTTAGATATGAGACCCTTGTCTGTTGTATGGCTAGTGAAGATCTTCTCCCAGTCCATGGGCTTTCTGTTGATCTTGCTAGCTATGTCCTTTGCCTTGCAGAAGCTCTGCAGTTTCCTACAGTCCCATTTGTCCAACCTTTCTTTGATTTGTTGTGTTTCCGGGTCTCTATTAAGAAAATTTCAGCCTGTGCCAAGAAGCCCTAGAGTTTCATGGAGCCTGCTTTTATTTTGAGGTCTTTGATCCATTTGGAGTTGATTCTTGTGTAGGGTGATATATACGGATCTAGTTTTAGTTTTGTACAAGTGTTTAACCAATTTTGCCAGCACCATTTACTGAAAAGGTTGTTTTTCTTCCATTCTATTCAACACCAACAGCAAGCAAAGGAAATCCTGTAAAATATGGAGGCTGAACAACACACTGTTAAATCACCAGTGGGTCATGGAAGAGATTACAAAGGAAATTCAAATGTTCATGATATTCAACAAAAATGATCACACAAATTACCAGCTCTCTGGGACACAGCAAAGGCAGTACTCAGAGGCAAGTTTTTAGCTCTGATCTCCTACATCAACAAATTGGAGAGATCTGAAATCCACAATTTAATGAGGCACATAAAGCTCCTCAAAAAAGAACAAGCTAAACCCCAATCCAGTAAATGGAAACAAATAATTAAAATTAAATCCTAAGTAAATGAATTAGAGTCCAAAAAACTATAGAAAGAATGAACAAAACAAAGAGTTGGTCCTTTGAAAAAATTAATAAAATTGACGGACTCTTAGCAAATCTTATGAGGAAAAAAAAAGAGAACCCATCCAAATAAGCAAACTCAGAGATGAGAATGGAAACATCACTACAGAATCAACCAAGATTCAGAATATAATAAGGGGATACTTCTCAAACCTTTATGCTAATAAGTTTGAGAAACTGAAAGATACAGACAAATTTCTACCAAATATTGACATGCCCAAACTAAACCAAGATGATTTAAAACAACTTAATAGACCCATATCAAGCATCGAAATAGAAACAGCAATAAAAGACCTCCCACCCATGAAAAGTCCAGGACCACACTCTTTTTATGAAGCCAGCATAACCCTCATCCCAAAACCAGGCAGGAACTCATCAAAGAAAGAGAACTATAGACCCATTCTTTGATGAATATTAATACAAAACTTCTCAACAAAATCCTGGCCAATCGACTTCAACAGTTCATCAAAAGAATCATACACCATGATCAAACAGGCTTCATTTCAGGGATATAAACCTGGTTCAATATATGCAAAACAATTAATACAATTCATCACATCAACAAGAGCAAGGATAAGAACCACATGGTTATCTGAATAGATGCAGAAAAAGCATTTGACAAGATCCATCCTTTATGGAAAAACTAGGAACCATGGAAGAATCCTCAATATAATAAAGGCATTATATGACAAACCTACAGCCAACATTATACTTAATGGTGAAAAGTTAAAGCCATTTCCTTTAAATTCAGGAATGAGACAAGGATATCTACTCTCCCCACTCCTCTTCAACCTAGTATTAGAATGCCTAGCTACAGCAATAAGACAAGATGCAGACATAAAGGGGATCCAAATAGGGAAAACTCTCCTTCTTTGCAGATGACATGATCTTGTATTTAAAGAACCCCATGGACTCCAATCCAAGTTACTTGAGCTGATTGGAAACTTGGACAATGTAGCAGGGTACAAAATTAACCCTAAGAAATCAGTGGCTTTCCTATATGCCAATAATGAGAAGAGCGCTGCTGAAATTAGGAAAGCAATCCCTTTTGTAATAGCCCCACAAAAAATAAAATACTTAGGAGTTAACAAAAGAAGTGAAGGACCTGTATGACGAACTTTTAAAACCTGAAAAAGGAAATTAAAGGAGAACTAAACAAGTGGAAAAACCTCCCATACACTTGGATTGAGAGGATTAACATCGTGAAAACGGCAACACTGCCAAAGGCTACCTACAAATTCAATGCGATACCTATCAACATTCCAACCTCATTCTTCAATGAAATAGAAGAAGCAATCCCAAAATTCATATGGAACAATAAAAGACCCTGAATAGCAAAAACACTCCTTAGTAGAAAGAACAGCGCTGGAGGAATATCAATTCCAAACTTCAAAGTCTACCACAACCATAGTAATCAAAACAGCTTGTTACTGCCACCAGAACAGACCTGAGGACCAATGGAATAGGACTGAAGACCCAGAAATGAACCACAGACCTATAGCCACTATGTGATTCTTTTGTTTCTGTTATAAATTCTCCACCCATGGTATAACCCCTGTTTTCACTGTATTTGATTCTGGTGTTCTGCATCTTGTATATACATTTTTGTAATTCGGGGAAGGGAAGGAGTATAGCAGACTGCTTAAATGGAGATGCAGGTTGACCCGTTGTGACAATGAGATATTCAGACACCATGCTGAAAACGAATTTTACAATGTGGTGGTGGTGGGAAGTTGTTGAGGAGTGGGGAGGGATGTGCTGGTGGGGGAAAATCAAAGAGGAAGTAACAATGCTCCGTAGGAATGTACTCATTATCCTACTCATGTAACTGTAACCCCTCTGTACAGTATCTTTACAATAAATATATATTAAAAATATATTAGCAGAAGCTGGGCACGGGTGGCTCACATCTGTAATCCTAGCTACTTAAGAGCCTGAGATCTAAGAATCCCACTTCAAAGCCAGCCAGGGCAAGACAGTCCATGAGACTCTTATCTCCAATTAATACAGGAAACCGGAAGTGGCGCTGTTGCTCAAGTGGTAGAGAGCTTGCTTTGACCTGAAAAGCTCAAGAACAGCAGTATCCAGGCCCAGAGTTCCAGCCTCACGATCATCATCATCATCATCATAATAACAATAACAATAATAATAATAATAATAATAAATAACAGGTTAATTCTTTCTGGAGGCTCCCAAATAACTATCACCCATGTCTGGCATTTCTTAGTGTTCTTCTGATTATGAACAACACTCCATCATTAATTTCATTATTACATGAAGAGGTAATCTGTGTTTTCACTGTGAATCATTTTCTTTTTTATAAGGATGCTTTTATTGGACTGAGATTATTCACTAATCCAACACTGTCTCATTAAGATTTTACCATAACTACTGATGATATTGTTTTCAAAAAAGGTTACATTTTGAGGTTTTAAGTAGACATGAAATTTTAAGTGTATAATATTATGCAACCAACTCTACCAGAAAATTTAATGTATTCACCTTTCCTGAGGATTAAAATAGAGAGATGAAGTATGAGCAAAAGCAGACTTTATAGCCAATATACATTATATTAAAAAAAAAAACTAAACTATGTAACTTGAGGTTAGGGATGGTGGGGGAAATAGGGAAGAACAAAGGAAGAGTTGATATTGATCAAGGAGCACTGGACTCCTAACCTGATTTATGGAAGTATAATCCCTTTGTTCAATACAACTACTTATAGTAAATAATATTTTTAAATACCAATGTGCCCTCCACAAAGATATAGACATCTTTAAGGGTGTATTAGCTTTGCTGCCTGCCACACTTACCACCTTTCTCCTGTGTTAGGAATCAGAGAGATGAGTTCTTTTAGGAACAATTCTGAAATGTGTCACCTGTGTTATCTCTGCAGCTTCTTCCCTGTGACCTGGCAGAGCAGCAGTTTGTTGGAAGGCATAGTTTTCTTATCTTAGTCTTTGAGCTGAACCAATCAGCTCAGATATTTTTTACTGCAATTGTAAAAATGTAAATTACTGCAAAGTAAATTTTTACTGCATGTAAATTGCTAAACTGCTGACATTTGCTGAGAGCTACACTTTTTCCTTGTCTTTTCCTTGTGTGAGTACTTGTACAAATAAATGCACTGAACTATGGTAGGGGCTGCTTCAGGCTTCCCTACCTCTGGGTGTTGACAGCCTACTTTCCTGTGTCTCAGCTTTCTCTCTCTCTGTGTCTCTCTGTGTTTTCTTTAATCTTCTACAGTCTTCCCTCAGAGATGTCTTTCCTCAAAGATCTTCCCTCAGAGACATCTTTACATGGCTGTTCCTCCTCTGCACTCCTGATAATGGGCACAGGTTCAAGGTAAGGAGGACATTCTGGTACAGCAATCTGGTACAGCATATATGACATGAAGTTTACATTTACCTTTGCACTATCATTCACAATGTAGCACACTCATGTTATAATAGAATGCAGCTTTTTTACCCATCTTTCTGGCATGACTCCACTCAAGATAACCTACATAGTTCTTGGATGACCCCATAAGCTGGCACTCTAGCCTTCCCAAGGCCTATAAATATACTGAAGGCTGTTTTACAATTCATATGTACACTTCTGAAACATGTTGTGCTTTGTTTTTTTTTCAGAATCACAGTCCCATTATGTAATTTTCTTACTAGAATACACATGATAAACACTTCAAGTATCATTGTCCCTCAGTCTCCAAGGTGTTTGTCACTTCTTAATCATTTGATCTGATTATTTTATATCACTAAAGGTAGACCAAATGTCATGTGGAATACACAAATGGCTCAAATTCCTTTGCATTAGATTATTACAGAGTTGAGGGACTTAATACAATCATTATACAAGATAATAAATATGTACTTTGTTCATTTCACATAATTGCAAATTTTTCTAACTTTGTCTTTCCATATTATTTTGAAGAAGCCAACATATTGGCCATATAATGGAAACTATTTCAACTCGTTCTATCTAAGAAACCACATATGACAGCACAGGTATGAATGGCTACTAACTCGTAACATTTGATATAGTATAGTTTATTATCCTGCTCTTTCTAGTTTGTGGCAAGTTAGATTGATAAGTTAAATGGTCATATGTAGAACATTGCTTTTGCTTACTTTAGACTTTTAAAGGTAGCACTAAAAATGTGTCATTCTTTATGGAGTAGATATTATTTTCAGTCATCATGTAGGCAGAGGCAGGGTGTTAGCTGTTCTAGTATATTCTACTTATCACAGATCTTATACACTCACAGTCCAAAGAACCTGTATTATAGTTCTTATTGCACTGTGTGGTGTGGTTTTTAGTTAATGTATTAGGAAAAACCTGGAAATGATTGCAATGTCAGTCTATTAACCCAATGAACCATTGTTTAGAATACTACTATTTGTGGGGCTGGGAAGGTGGCTCAGTGGTAGAGTGTTTGCCTTGCATGCATGAAGCCCTGGGTTGGATTCCTCAGCACCACATAAGCACTATGGCTCAGGTGGTGGAGTGCTAGCCTTGAGCTGAAGAGCTGAGGGACAGCACCCAGGCCCAGAGTTCAGGTCCCACAACTAGACCCCCCCAAAAAAAATAAAAGAATACTACTATTTGCAGTATAAACCTCACCTCTAATCACAGGGCCATGGTAATATGTCTGGATTTCTATACAAGCTAGGAACAGTGTCTACAAAACTTGTAAATATTTTTGAATGTTTCGTCTTTTCCCCAAAGGAGAGTAACTTGGGTAAATGTATAAGTATCTCAGAAAAAGCACTCATACAATAATTTTATATGTCCCTGCCATGGTGTTAACTTTATCCTTACTAACGAGTCCTCAGCTTCTCCTCTAATCTGTGGACCTGGAGATGGGAATTAACTGCGGTGTAGAAACTGCCTTTTCAAATAAAACTTTACAAACTTTTTAATTGCTTTATATTTACAAATTTTATTTTCTACTACTGAGATGGACCCATTTCAAAACCTGCTTAACTCCAGCACATTGGCCTCACAATTTCCAGGATTATATGTATATCCTACCATATTTGACTTTACTTATTTATTTTTAATGTTGTTCTTTCCATCTGTACCACTCTAAAAAACAGATTTCAGCTAAATAAAAAGTGTAATTTTACTCTTCTTTGTTTCCTGGTCTAACATAAGTTCAGTGAAAAAAATGATGGTGTTAATAACAAAATTAAATGCTAAGGGCAAGAAAAAAAGTGTGTGAGTAATGGCAATTAGATATACTAATGCCAGAATAAATGACTTTGAGCAACACCACTGGGGTCATCTCTTTTCAGCTACTTTAAAAACCAACAAACTTTATTTTAAAAAACAAACTTTCTCCCAATCTGTGGACTTTCTATGGATCTTGCTAGTTATGTCCTTTGCCATGCTGAAGCTCTGCAGTTTCATGTAATCCCATTTGTCCAACCTTCCTTTGATTTGTTGTGTTTTGGGTCTCTATTAAGAAAAATTCAGCATGTGCCAAGGAGACCTAGGTTTTCTCCTATTCCTTCCTGTAATGTTTTCAGGGTATCCGCTTTGACGTCAAGGTCTTTGATCCATTTGGAGTTGATTCTGGTGCAGGGTGATATATAAAGATCTAGCTTTAGTTTTCTTTTTTATATTTTTTAATTGTAGAATATTGTACAGAGGGCTTACAGTTACATGAGTGAGGTAAATGAGCCTATTTCCTACCATCCTACCTATTTCCCCTACCATCCATTCCCTCCTCAACTCCTCCCTCTTCTCACCCAAAATTGTAAAGTTTGTTTTCAACATAGTGTTTTGTACATCTCATTGTTCCAATAAGTCAAAGCATTTTGTTATATCCCTTCCCCTTCCCAAATTATAAAACTGTATATATATAAAGCAGGACACTGGAATCAGATATAGTGAAAACAGGGGTTACACCATGGGGGAAGAATATACAAAGGAAACAAAAGAATCACATAGTGTATTATAAGTATGTTAAAAACAATAGCAAGAAAGGAAAAAAAAAACACTCGTGTCCCTGTCTTGGGGTTCATTTCACTTAACATCATCTCATATGTACATTGCTTTTGACCTTTTTGCTTGTCCTATACATGTACTAGTTATTGCAAATAAGGGAAACCATGGGACCTATATTTCTTTGGGCCTGGCTTATTTCACTTAATATAATTTTTTCCAAGTCTTTCCCTTTCCTAACAAATGGGGCAATGCCATTCTTTCTGATGGAGGCATAGAATTCCATTGTGTATATTTTGCATTTTCTTGATCCATTCATCTACTGAGGGGCATCTGGGTTGGTTCCAGATCTTAGCTATGGTGAATAATGCTGCCATAAACATAGTTGTGCTGGTAGCTTTAGTATGGTCTTGTTTGTGATCATTTGGGTAAATGCCCCAAAGTGTGATTGCAGGGTCATAAGGAGCTCTATGTGGAGTCTTTTGAGGAACCTCCATACTAATTTCCAAAGTGGTTGGACAAGTTTACACTCCCACCAACAATGCAATAGGGTTCCCTTCTGTCCACATCCCCTACAGCATCTGTTGTTACTAGATTTCTTAATTATCTCAATTTTGTTTTGATTTGCATTTCTTTTATGGCTAGAGAGGTTAAGCATTTCTTCATGTGTCTATTGGCCATTTTTATTTCCTTTTCAGAGAAGGTTGTCTTTACGTCTTTAGCCCACTTATTAATTGGACAGTTGTTTCTTTGATAATTTTTGCAAGGGATTTAATTTTTGAGTTCTAAGTATATTTTAGATATGTGAACTTTGTCCATTGTATAGCTAGTGAAGATCTTTTCCCAATCCGTGGGCTTTCTATTGATCTTGCTAGCTATGTCCTTTGCCATGCAGAAGCTCTGCATTTTCATTCAATCACATTTGTCTAACCTTTCTTTGATTTGTTGTTTCTGGGTCTCTATTAAGACATTTTTGGCTTGTGCCAAGGAGCCTTAGAGTTCCTCCTATTCCTTCCTATAATATTTTCAGGGTGTCTGCTTTTATTTCAAAGTCTTTGATCCATTTGGAATTGATTCTGGTGAAGGGTGAAGGATCTAGCTTTAGTTTACTACAGGTGTTTAACCAATTTTGCCAGCACCAAAGATGCTGTCTTTCTTCCATTCTATTTTTGTAGCTCCCTTATTAAAGATAAAGACTTCATTTCTAGGACTTCAGTTGCATTCCATTGGGCCTCAGGTCTGTTCTTGTGCAAGCTGTTTTGATGACTATGGCTTTGTAGTAGAGTTTGAAGTTTGGTGTTGATATTTCTCCAGCACTGTTCTTTCTGCTAAAGATTGTTTTTGCTGTGCGGAGTCTTTTTTGTTCATTGAAGAATGAGGTTGGGATATTGATAGGTATTGCGTTGAATTTGTAGATAGCCTTGGCAATATTGCCATTTTCATGATGTTAATCCTCCCAATCCAGGAGAATGGGGGGTTTATCCATTTCCTTAGTTCTGCTTGAATTTCCTTTTTCAGATTTTTAAAGTTTACATCATAGAGGTCCTTTACTTCTTTAGTTAAGTTCACTCCTAGGTATTTTTTTTTGTGGGGCTATTACAAAAGGAGTTGCTTTCCTGATTTCAGCCACACTTTTCTCATTGTTTGCATAAAGAAAAGCCATTGCTTTTTGAGGGTTAATTTTATACCCTGCTACTTTGCAAAATTTTGGTTCAGCTTGAGTAACTTGGGAGTGGAGTCTATGGGGTTCTTTAAATACAATATTATGTCATCTGTAAAGAGGGAGAGTTTTACTCATCTTTCCCTATTTGGACCCCCTTTATGTTTGCATCTTCTCTTATTGCTGTAGTGAGGCATTCTAATTCTAAACTAAAGGGAAGTGGAGAGAGTGGATATTCTTTTCTCATTTCTGAATTTAGAGGAAATGGCTTTAGCTTTTTGCCATTAAGTATAATACTGGGTATAGATTTGTCATACACAGCTGTTATTATATTGAGGAATGTTCCAAGGATTGCTAGTTTTCACAGAGCTTTCATCATAAAGGGATGTTGGGCCTTGTAAAATGCTGTTTCTGCATCTATTGAGATAATAACTAGCCATACAATGGACAAAGGTCTCATATCTAAAATATACTTAGAACTCAAAAAATTAAATCCCCCAACAACAAATCCTCAAAGAAGCAACTGCCCAATTAATAAGTGGGCTAAAGACTTAAAGAGAAAACTTCTCTGAAGAAGAAATAAGAATGGCCAATAGATACATAAAGAATGCTCTACTTCTCTAGCCATAAAAGAAATGCAAATCAAAACAAAATTGAGATTCCACCTCACCCGTTAGAATGGCTATAATTAAGAAATCTAGTAACAACAGATGCTGTAGGGGATGTGGCAAAAAGGGAACCCTACTGCATTGTTGGTGGGAGTGTAAACTTGTCCAACCACTTTGGAAATTAGTATGGAGGTTCCTCAAAAGACTCCACATAGAGCTCCCTATGACCCTGCAATCACACTTTGGGGCATTTACCCAAATGATCACAAACAAGACCACACTAAAGCTACCAGCACAACTATGTTTACAGCAGCATTATTTACCATAGCTAAGATTTGGAACCAACCCAGATACCCCTTAGTAGATGATGAATGGATGAAGAAAATGTGGTAAATATACACAATGGAATTCTATGCCTCCATCAGAAAGAATGGCATTGCCCCATTTGTTAGGAAAGGGAAACACTTGGAGAAAATTATATTAAGTGAAATAAGCCAGGCCCAAAGACATATAGGTCCCATAATTTCCCTTATTTGCAATAACTAGTACACATCTAGGACAAGCAAAAAAGCCAAACACAATGTACACATGACCATATAACCTGATGCTAAGTGAAATGAACCCAAAGATGGGGATAGAAGAGGTTTTATCTTTCTTGCTGTTGTCTTTAATGTATTTATAATGTACTATGTGTTTCTTTTGCATGTTCTTCCTCCCTGGTATAATCTCTGTTTTCACTGTATTTGATTCTGGTGCCCTGCATCTTGCTTATACATTTTTCTAATTTGGGAAGGAGAAGGAAAATAACAAAATGCTAAAAAAAAAAAAAAAGTACATGTTGACCCATTGTAACAATGAGACATAGAAGACACTATGTGAAAATGAAGTTTACAATTTCAGGAGAGGGGGAGAGAGGAGTTAGGGAGGTGGGGAATGAAGGGATGGTAGGGGAAAAACAAAGGAGGAGGTAACAATGCTCAATAGGAAATGTACTCATTACCTTGCTCATGTAATTGTAACTGCTCTATGCGGTGTCTTTATACTGAATAAAAAACCTTCTTAGCCAGCTGAAAACAAAGTATTGCATAAGTACAACTGTGTGCCCAAATGAATACCCCCATTCTTTTCATTCAGGCACAATAACCAAAGACATCTTGGAACCCAGTTCACACTCTCCCATGGACATAGGAAGAGGGTTCTTACAGAGAGATTACAGAATGTGTGACAAATACAGGCAGGAAGTTTCATGTAGCCTTTTGTATTACTTCCTAAGAGATATTTGTCTCTTTTTGACAGTATTTTCCATGGTGCAAAGCTTTGATTATTTTGAACAGCCTACAGAAAATAGTAGCTTAAGACACTCGTTCACAGTGACAGCAATTTTGTTGTTACCCCCACACCTTCTGCTTGGAATACTGTCATTGTCTGGACTCACTTTTAGGGTCATAATTATGGAAGGTCCTTCATGTATCTTGAGAGAGGAGGCTGTGATTTGGCTAATATTATGTGAGGCATAAATAATCATCCAGTGTAAGTTATCAGTTTCTAGGTCCAAAATTACATATTTCTCCCTTTGTTTAAAATTAATTCAATATCCAAAATATCAATAATTATAACCAAAGAAAACAGCAGCGATTTTTTTAAATGCTGTTTTTGAAAGTTCTCTGCACCTGGAAGAAAGCATCCGAGCCTGAATCAAAACATACTGATATACAAATAGTAGTGTCAAACTCATGAATGAAATACCTAGAAGAACCAACTATGCAAACGAGTAAAGGATGTGAATGATGGTTACAAGCAACTGGCTTGTAGCCATGGTGACCAAGAAACCATAGAGCATGACAGAGACTATCCTTAAGCTCCTTGAGCTGAGACTCATAAGCCCTTTCTAAAAGAAGTACCTTGTAATATCTGCAGCTAACTAATTATTATTCTGACATAAACTAGGTGGCTTGACAAAAGGATTTTGTTGTTTTACAGATGTGAAAACTAAAAGCTCAAAATCAACTTGGTGTCAAGGCTGTGTTCTCTCTCTCTAAAAAAGGCGAGGACTCTTTCTTGCCTCTGCCTAGCTTCTAGTGGTCAGCAATATTCTTTGATTTGGTGTCTGCATATGTGTCCAACTTTTCTTTCCTTTTCTTTTGAGACAAGGCATCATTATGTAGTTCAGTCCTATCTGAAACTCAACCTCTGTCTTAGTCTCTCCAATCAGCAAAGAACATCATGCCCAGATCAAACCATTTTCTTATGAGGAGAATAGTTATTGGTTTTAGACTAATCCAAATCCAATGTGAATTCTTAACTTGAATACATCCACAAATTCCCTACTTTTAAAGAAGGTTCCATTCACAGAAACTGCATGTTAGGAATTTAGCATGTCTGTTTGGAAATGAAAAAGAAGCCCACAAGTAATTGTGAAAGAACTTCACATCTTGGTTTGATAGGAATTATTTTCCAAGGGTAGATGGAAATTCAGCCTTCCAAAACCCTGTGAGATTGGAATCAATCTCATATGACAAGAAAATGTTCCACTATAGACCTGTATACTACCCAGGAAATTCAGCTTTTATGCTAAATCTTCAAATTGTGTTTTATTTGACTGAAAAAAATACAACTCCAGAAAAATAAATCTCTTCATAGCAAAGGATATAGTCACTAAGCTAAAACATTAGCCTATAGAATATGAGAAGATATTTGCCAGCTTTATATCTATAAGGTTCTAACAACCAGAATACACAGACTTTAAAAAGCTAAACTCCCAGAGAATTAACAACAGAATTAATAAATAATCAAATGAGCTAGATGCCTCTCAGAAGAAGTACATGTGGCTAATAAATGTATGAAGAAATACTTAAAATCCTTAACAATAAAGGAAATGAAAACCCAAACATTAGTCAGAATCGCTATCCCTTATTCAGAATCACTATCATTAAAAATACAAACAGAAGCAAATGCTGGCCAGAATTTGTGAAAGGGACCTAAATACACTGTAAATGAAAATATAAACTAGCACAACATCTATGGAAGTCAGTATGGAGATACCTGAAAAATTGAAAACACAACTAATCTATGATCCATCAGGTAACACCCATGGGCATTTGTTGAAAATATTGCATAATAATATAGAACAAATGTATTTGCATATTCATGATCATTACAGCACTATTTAAAATAGTTAATTTGTGGAAACATCCTAGATACCAAACAACAGATGACTATATTAGAATATATATATATATATATATATCTGTGAAAAATAAAATATGACCTCAGGGGAAGAAGTCAGGGTGTTTACAAAATATGATGCGAAAGTAACAGTGGACACATAAATAGACAAATTAAATTTTATTCCCTTGTACAACCATTTAAAGATTAAACAAAAAAATTTAACCAGAGAATTGTAGTTTGTGACTTTGTCAATTTGCTACCACTCTCTTAATGTAGAATTGGGCAATGCCTTGCTTTTCCTTATCATAAGGAAAAATGTTCTTCCATAGTGAATGATAACAATGAAGACAGAAAATGTAAAGATGGAGAGGAGTTATGGGATTCCTAAGCCACATCAGAAGAGGTATTTTAGGACTGACTGAAGGAAAATTGATGAGTCGAGAGTGGCTGCTGTTCCTGGAACAAGGCAACTGTGAACATGCAGTATGTGCATAAAGGTATTCCAGGCAAAAGACTAAATAGGTTTTCATTAGCAATATCTATCATTGTACTTGTCTGTCATTTTATTATCTATCTATCTATCTATCTATCTATCTATCTATCTACTATCTGTCTGTATGTCTGCTTATGCATTATCTTCTTTTTAAAGGTCTCATTTGATGGGCTATTTAAGATTGAAATTGATATGCTCATTCATAAATTAGATTTGTGTTACCTGTGTTAACACAGGCTGGATATTTAGAAGATATTCTAACATCGACAATATGCATGATAAATATGCTAGAGGTATACTTCACATTTAATCTGACTCATTTTTGTGAAATAAATACAAAATATTTTCTGTCTGAAATATTTGAGCTTTCAAACTCTGCATTCAGTAATATCAGGCAAAGTAGTAATTATATTAGAGTTCTATATTCCACTCTTTGAAATTAAATGTGGAATTTACTACACTTCAGTCACATGAATTGAGTAGAGAAATGGCTTCTATGCTAGAATGATGTATGGATATACACATGGATAGACACATTGAGAAATGGACAAATATTGGGCTGGTATCTAGGACACAAGTTGTTTCTTCTCTTCTTTCCTCACTTGCTCATCTCTTTGTTCCTCCATTTTCTCCTGTCCCTCCTTTCCATTTGCTTTTGTTTTATCTCTCTATACTTCCTTGTATTCTTCTACTTGAGGGACTAATATCTATCCCAGTTCTAAATACTACTGAATACATAAACAAAAAGAGAAGTTGTTCCTTTAAAAACCACAAAATAGTATAAATATAAATGTCTTTGAAGGCATAGTGAGTTCAATGTAGAGGAGAATGAAACACTGACCATATGTTACTAGAGATGATTTCCTAGGTAAATAGTAGGAATATGTCCTGATATTTAAGTAGAAAATCATTAGGTTAAAAGTGGAATACGAGTTTTATCAAAGGATAGAATATAATGTTTATGAAATTATTAGTGGAATGAGGCAGTCAGGAAGCTATCAATCAATATAGTATCATTTCATATCTAGAGTGTCAAGGGAGCTGAGAAGTCTCTACCATATGGGCAGTATCTTCTAGGAAGCTAGGATTTAGTCTTCGTAACAATTTTAGAAAAGAAGAGATGAATATTGTTACAAAACTGTAGGGGGAAAAGGCAAGAAGAAAGGACTGAAACTTTAGAAAACAAGGTGGAATGTTTGTAAGCATTCGTGATGCCTTGGGTTCTACCCTTAGTACTAAAAAAAAAAGTTTGGAAAAGCAGTTAAAAGATACTAGTAGAAGACTTCTCAAGTACTATGTGAAGGTTCTGACTTTAAGTCTCAGCAGGGAGGATGAGAAAACAGAATGGACTTGAGGCAGAATGGGGTAAGGTCTCACAGATGGAGGGAAAATCAGGAAAGATTCTCAAGAGACATTGGGATGTCTTTAGTTTAAACAAAGAAATGAGCAGCACAATTTTGGTAAGTCAGAATTAGAGCATGATAATTCAGGTAAATTCATTGAATGGGAATTGTTTCTGTTTCATGGGATTCCAAGGATCAAATGAGGAATGGAGGTTTTCATAGGAAAAACCTGAAGGGAAGGACTTACACAATTCAGTAGCTGAGTAGAGAATTGAGACAATCTGATCATTTCTTTTTTGATGATGGAAAAGAGTCTGTTTACTGACAGAGGACAAAGATCAATACGTCAGAGAGAGGAAGAAACAAAATAAGAGTATGCTGTGATATAAACATCCTTTAAGTTTATATACTTGTGCTTTTTCCTACCTTCATTCACTGTAAACTATAGACTTAACAGCTAAATAAAATATTTTCTTTCAACGCTGCTGGAGGAATGTCAATACCAAATTTCAAACTCTACTATAAAGCCATAGTAATCAAAACAGCTTGGTACTGGCACAAGAACAGACCTCAGGACCAATGGAATAGAATTGA
>NW_012267221.1:14459812-14529010 GCF_000151885.1 Dipodomys ordii
GTACGCATTATCCTGCCCATGTAATTGTAACCCCTCTGTACAGTGTGTTCACAAAAAAATAAAATAAAATATAAAAAAATAAAGATGGCTTTATGATCATAGTAAATCTCCTTATAGAGCTATAACCTAGTAAGTAGTAGGAGAAGTCTTAAGTGTTCCTTTTCCCTAAAAGTCATGATGGTACAGACAAATGTAAACAATACCAGGAGAGATGGATCTACATGTGTGAGATTCAGTTTTTCTTTAATTTCCTTATGAGAAATATAATCTGATAACAACTTGTGCAAAGGAGGTGCAGATGGTGCATTTCAGAAGATTTTATTACCTGTAGTAGCAAAGTCCAGCTTGCCTTAGACAGTTGTAATTGGCCTCTTTCAGCCTCCTTCCAGCTGGGATAAAAACATTATTCCTTGGTGTGTTTGCTCACCAAATGGAATGGTTTATTTTTCATTTATTACTTCTGACAGGAAACGGAAAAAGAAAGAGCTGTCCTCCATTAATGAAAGACAACCATTCTAGAAGAAAGTTTTGCCTCCCAGGTGAACAAGCAACTGTAAAGATAGGCCTACTTCAGAGGTCATTTTGTAGCTGTGTCATATGGTTGACAGGAGTCAAATGATAAAATTCTTTTAATTGGTCAGTTAAATATCCACATCAGCCACAATTATTTCAAATATCTCTGTGAATATAGAGCAACTTCATGAACACATGGCACCTCTAAAGCCTGTTTTTCCTCAAAGCTTTCTTTCCTGGCATAGAGATATAATTAAAATTGAATGTGCTGGCTGGTTCATTGCCTGTTAAGGCTTGTGTCCAGCCCTGGCTATCAGACTTGAGAGCTGTGACAGTTTTCACTGATGAGCTGCTACCTTTTCAAATGAGGTCTGCACAAAAAAGAATGGATTAGATTAGTTCTTTTACCCTTCATTCACACCTTTCTTTGTAAAAGCCCAAACAGCCCTATGAACACAAATATAAAAGGCTAACTTGCATGTTTAGGCTCCTTGTCCAGCCAAACTCTAAAGCAGAGGACATGAGACTTCCTGGCTTATTCTTCAATGTTGGTCTAGCTGGAGGGAATGTTTTATTAACAACTCTCAACAGGACTTGAAATCTGGCCTTTGATCCCAACAATCAGTACACATTTCTGTGGGGGAAATGTTTGTAATCTTACATCAGGAGTACACTACAATTTTTTGTCTCTCAAAGTTAAAAGCTTTTATTTTCCCAACACTTTTCCTGTAATTGTACATACAAATTTTTAAAGTACAAAAATCTAGACCACCAAATATGATTTGACATTTTAATTTTCTGGAATCAGTTTAATGTTTAATCCCATTAATATCTGTTTAATATTTAATGATGGATTCAATAGCACTCATAAGCCTCCAATCGTTGTGAAAATATAAATTTGGATCAAATCAGTAGAATAAATGGATCCCATCAGAAAAAGCAAAATGAATGTAATTCATGTAAATAAGGCCTTCTCCCATCTGAATGTCCTCTATTTGTAGTCTGTCACCATTAGCAGAAGGGTGATATGGGAAATCAAAGACATTTCAAAATATGATACTTCAGTAATTTAGGTTGTTTTACTGCAGTATAATTCTGACTCAATAATGGTTCACTTCAGTTAAATAACCTTAGTCACTACGTTCTGCTAAATAGAAATGGTGAGCAGTATACTATAACTATCAATGTTAGACAGTATGTTCAATATGTGGCAAATTCTCCTCTTTCCATTGATTATTGTCCAATGAATAACCCACTGGTTTTGGAATTACCTACATAAACCAATTTAAAATTCCTTAGTACAGCTGTTATAAAATTGCTATGCAATGGCTGCTCAATACACATAAAATAGTATGTACAGACAATTAATGTTAATTACTGAGGATATCTATCACTGTCAATTGTAGCTATACTACCTTATTTTATGTAGACTGGTTCTTTAAATGGCCAGCTTGTTTTATAGTAAGTTACCAGTCTTTGTTTTTATTTTTTCTAAGTTCTCAGGTGATAATAATATGAAGTGTGGGGGGTGTAGCACAGTTGTAGGAAAAAATTCTCTCACACAATTACAGACATGCTTTTCCTTAGAATTAGAAAGTGTTTATTAAACCCAGGTACATAGGCTATGAGTTAAAATCCTGTTATCCTCCACGGGTCTCTAGGTTGTCAAAATGAGGAGATCGTTTTGCACATATACTTGCTCACTTCCTGTCTGAGTGTTTTTGTTCATTATAGCTAGACCAACTATAGTGATTGCCATTTAATCTTCTGGTGGTTTATTTTCCTCTGAAGATCAATTTTGAGCAAGAACTGAGTAGTTCTGTCTCTTATTATGGAATCAAAGAAGAATCCTAGATCAACAATTCAACATTTAGTGACTCGGGTGCCTAAAGACCTGGTCTTTTCAATTTTTCATTTGTTTTTTTTTTATCAGTCTATAGATGTCTTACATTCCCTGATCAAATTTAAAGACCATTCATTATAATGTTTGGGTTCCTATCATACTTAAAACCACAATCTCAGCAAGGAACTTTGTTTTATTAAATCTTCCATGCCTTATAATATAGTAATCTTTCACATTTTGTTCTGACTCTAATGTCTGTTAATCATTATCTTCAAAAATTTATTGTAAATTCAATTCAATGTGGTAGGGCTTGCCTTGTAAAGAAAGAACTCAGTAGTGTATTTGTATACATTTATTTTTGTAAATTCTGTATTGCATGACATATTTGCTTAAAGAAAGTTGTATCTTTTTTAGAAGTTGTAAATATGCTGAATAAAATATATGCCATTATAATATTTTCACAGAAATATTAAATTTCTTTTTATTACATTCACTTTTAGACTTCTGAAAAAATTAATCACTTTATCAGTCTCTTTGATGGAAAAATTCTTGTTTTATATTCAGACACTTCCCAGTAACTATGTTTTTTCTCTAGACCTCTTGCTCATATTTTTGTATAAGGAATTGCTGTTTTGAGTTGATTTTGGCTTGGTAGCTACTGTAGCTGACATATTCTGTGTTTCTTCCTAGACCACTTATTGTCATCTCTAATAGGTGAATTGGTAAGGATCTCTTGACATGTATCATGGATCAATATCTTTTCTGAATCACAACCAAAAGCCATAGATAATGCTTGTCTATACAGAAAAATTTCATAGATAGATTTTTCCTTCTGTGGTAGAGTACTTATACTTTGTGTCATTACACTGTAGAGAACATGAGTGTGTTTTCACAGCCCATACTCAAGATTTGTCATATGAACATGAGGTTTTATTTATTTTTTTATTTTTGTGAAATTTCTTCTCTCCTCGATTAACTAATATTTTCAATCTGGTAGAGTTAAAAATTTTATTTGGCTTTTTTATAGTAAATATCTCCTGCACAATACTGTAAATTTAACAGTCCCCAATAAACTGACAGGGTGAGACTAAGCTATCTGGTTCTAGAAATTATACTAGATTTGCACCATTAATAACATTTACATGTTTTTTGCAATCAGTGTTAACATGAGAGTGAGATATTTGTTGCTAGATATTAAACAGGCTGATAATCCAGCCCTGTAATCAGGAATATGGTGATCTGATCGTACTTTACAGGAAATCTGTGGTCAATTTGGTTTATCAAGAGGAACTGTCTTCAGGTAAGTCTTAGCTCTGGGTTGTTTTCTTCATGAGAATTATATAAACCAATGACTATAAACCAGGAATTGTACTAGGAGCTTTGAATAAAGTAACTGGAATTCCCTTATTAAATTTGGAGATGTTAGCTAACGTGACATATACCTAGTAAAGTCCAAGGCAAGGTTTCTTCCCTGTCACACTACCCTGAAAACCTCTCATTAGGAATGTGCCGAGGTCTCTGAAGCATGTAAGATTTTTAGTAGTCATTCAAAAACCAAGTCTGAACTGCTTCAGTGTTATAATGTAGTGATAAAAGCTTTGGTGCTAGAAGCAGATTGCTATGCTCAACAGCTTACTTGTCAATTTAGGTTTTCATTTTTTACTCATGAAAGAGATGAGTCTTACTTTTCTCCCTACATTTTCACAATAAATTTGTGAAAAACATATGCATCATAACATGTAAAGACACTTATATCCAGTACAAAAATTCGAATTAATAGAGTAGAGAGGGAAGCTTAGTCGCTGTTCCTGAACTATTTTACTCAAGGCTAGTGCTCTACCATTTAAGCCAGAGCTCCAGTTTGGCCTTTTTTGTTGCTTAATTGAAGATAAGAGTCTTATAGTCTTTCCTGCATTGATTGCCTTTGAGCCAAGATCCTCAATCTCAACTCCCTGAGCTAAAATTACAGGCATGTACCACAGATGCCCAGCTATATTTTATAGTATATAAAAATAACTCAAATATACTATCTGTGGAGACTGACACACATATAACTGTAATGTGTGTGGAAACCTTCAAAGTGAGAAATTCTATAACAAAAAAGCCAGTAACAGAAATCAACACTGGTATTATATGATTTATTCACAAAGAACAAAGTAAATTAGAAATAGTTCAGCAGCAAGAAGCAAAACAATTTAAAGTATTAATATTTTCTGAACATATATTATTTCAGATGGATAAATTAAATTTCTAGACTTTGAAAAATATCAGTTAACACCTGCACCTATCATGATATAAAGAATAATGTAGAGGCAAATAGAAATGTAGACTGTATACTTCACCAAAGGGTTTTATTTATGAGACTTTGAGCATGACTGAGGCTCAAATAGAAGTTATATTGTATCTACAAACTATTATGCGTTATTAACTGTTGAGATGTATCATTTCTTTCAGCTAATAAGGAAATAGCTAAGCAAAATAAAATACTTTAAGAACATTTATCGTGTATGTGTGTGTGTGTGTGTGTGTGTGTGTGTGTGTGTGTACTGGTCCTGAGGTCTGAACTCAAGGCTTGGGCTCCATCTCTGAGTTTTTGTGCTTAAAACTAATACTCTATCTCTTTAGCCACAGCTTCACTTCCAGGTTTTTGTGGTTAATTGAAAATAAGACTCTCTTGGACTCTTCCTTCCTTGGATGGGTTTAGTCTATAATCCTTAGATCTCAGCTTCCTAAGTAGCTAGAATTACAAGTGTGATCCACCTGGTTAAGAATAGTTATCCTTGAACTTTACGAATTACTTGGAACACCCCAAGATGATGCTCAATAATTAAAATAGAGATTTCCAGAACCTCATTTTAAAAACATTTTTCTTTACTAAGGGCAGTTTGTTTATTTACAATTCCATTCACAGTTGTTTCTTAGAGTTTTAAACCTACTATGTTCATAGAGTAATGATTTATGAATGGAATATATGTCAGCTTGTCTCTGAAAAATGGCAGATTATGTATGTGATTGTCCTGGTGGAAATGACTTTCACCTGGACATCCATCAGTGCTTTGCTGTCTTTTCTGTACTGTTTCCACCAGGTGGCAGTGAGGTGACACACAAGGTTACATCTAATGCCTTATATTTTTAATATAAAATGGAGTAGGAAGAGTGAGGAATAGAAGTCTCCATCAAGTTGTGATTGTATTATTTTCAGAGTGTCTGCTTTGACTCCGAGGTCTTTGATCCATTTGGAGTTGATTCTGGTTCAAGGTGATATATAAGGATCTAGTTATATATAAGGAACAAGTAGTTAACCAATTTTGCCAGCACCATTTACTGAAGAGGCTGTCTTTCTTCCATTCTATTTTTTTAGCTCCCTTATTGAAGATTAGATGGCTATAGGTATTTAGGTTTATTTCTGGTTTTTCAAGTCTATTCCATTGGTCCTGGGGTCTGTTCTTGTGCCAGTACCAAGCTGTTTTGATTAATATAGCTTTGTAGTAGAGTTTGAAATTTAGTATTGATATTCCTTCAACACTGTTCTTTTACAGGATGGAATAGGAGAAACTCTAGGTCTCCTTGGCACAGGCCGAAATTTTCTTAATAGAGACCTGGAAACACAACAAATCAAAGAAAGATTGGACAAATGGGATTGCATGATATTGCAGAGCTTCTGCATGGTAAAGGACATAGCTAGCAAGATCAATAGAAAGCCCACGGATTGGGAGAAGATCTTCACTAGCCATACAATGGACAAGGGTCTCATATCTAAAATATACCTAGAACTTAAAAAATTAAATCCCCTAAAAACAAGTCTTCAAAGAAACAACTGCCCAATAAATAAGTGGGCTAAAGACTTAAAGAGAAACTTCTCTGAAGAGGAAAGAAGGATGGCCAACAGACACATGAAGAAATGCTCAACCTCTCTAGCCATAAAAGAAATGCAAATCAAAACAACCTTGAGATACCACCTCACCCCAGTTAGAATGGCTATAATCAAGAATCTAATAACAACAGATGCTGGAGGGGATGTGGACAGAAGGGAACCTTACTTCATTGTTAGTGGGAGTGTAAACTTGTTCAACCACTTTGGAAAGTAGTATGGAGGTTCCTCAAAAGACTCCACATAGAGCTTCCTTATGACCCAGCAGTCCCACTTTTGGGCATTTACCCAAATGTTTACAAACAAGACCACACTAAAGCTACCAGCACAACTATGTTTATTGCAGCATATTTACCATAGCTAAGATCTGGAACCAACCCAGATGCCCCTTAGTAGATGATGAATGGATGAAGAAAATGTGGTAAATATACACAATGGAATTCTATGCCTCCATCAGAAAGAATGACATTGCCCCATTTGTTAGGAAATGGAAAGACTTGGGAAAAATTATATTAAGTAAAGTAAGCCAGGCCCAAAGAAACATAGGTCCCATGGTTTCCCTTATTTGCAATATCTAGTATATGTATGAGTCAAGCGAAAAAGGTCAGAAAAGGTGATGTTAGGAAAATGAACCCTTAGATATGTATTTTAATGTTTTTTTCTTTCATGCATTTGTTTCTAACGCTTTTATAAGATTATCTCTTTGTTGCTTTGTATGTCCCTCCCCCACAGTATAAACCCTGCTTTTACTATATTTGATGTCAGTATAACTTGTGGAGGAGATGGGGAAAAACATGTCGTTTAAGAATACAGGTGGACCTGTTGCAACAATGAGAAGTACAAGTTGTCATGTCGAAAACGAGCTTTACAAAGTTGGTGGGGGGGAGGGGAGGGGGGAGATTTAGGTGGGGGTGTGGGGAGGGAGGCTGGGAAGGGATGTGAAGGATAAACAAAGGAGGAGGCTGCAATGCTTGATAAGAAATGTACGCATTGTCCTGCCCATGTAATTGTAACCCCTCTGTACAGTATGTTCACAAAAAAATAAATAAAATAAAATGAAAAAAAAGTTTCACATTTTTATCCTGGAATCCATTGTTGGGCTACAAGAATTTACAGCCAACTCTGAAATTATTTGAGGAGTCTTTTGTTCATGCATATTTTTAAAAAGTTGTATAGCTTTCCTAAAATATGTAACTGTGCTTTGAGAAACTATAGATAGAAGAGAAAATGTCACTGCAGGCCTAATGTTATAAAGACAGCTCAAATTAATACTAATTGTTATGGTGGCCCTTACATAGTGTCAGAGTTCATTGTTTTTATTATTATAATTTTCTTTAGCAAATGATTAACAAATGTTCATAAAAAGCAGAAGCATTTCATGAGCATTGAGGTGATAAAAAGAATTGGTGGCTATGATAAAATGTTTATACATGGGCCAGGTTCAAATATTACTTAGTTATAGTTAAATAAATATGCAAATTATTATGATCTCAATAACTTTGAAACTTTCACAATTAAAGGTTCATTATTATATTTAGTCAGCTCTTTACAGTTGTAATTAACATGATTAATAATAAAATATTCTATTCTTTATTTCTCTTCTGCTTAGCTATTGTATCTCTTTTTGAAAGTAAAGTAGTGGCATATCCACATACTCTTACTCAATTCCATTTCTCCATCCAGTTCTATCAGTGTTTGCGTTATGCATTTCATACTTTAAAATGTTATAGCTTTAAATTATACTCACATTTTATATGATTGTTTTTACATTAGTTAAATGTATACCTTTTTTACTTTATGGTCATCTGGGAAAACAAATTTTAGAAAAGCCTCTTTTCTTGACGTTTTAAACTATCAGCCTATGTTGAATATGTGCCAGCTGTTAGCACCTACTAATGATTTTTACACTGTTTTTCACAATGCCTGTAGTCACAAATTGTTTTACTGTCTAGTTCAAGTAAGTCCAGGCTGCTGTGGAGGGCCAGTGTTTATGGTCAGTCATTGAGGATTTTTCCTTTACCCTAGAAGGAATCTTGTTTCTCTTCCCTGGTTCTATCTGATAAGCTAACTAGCTTACAGACCAGCCATTGGTGGAGCTTCTAACCACTTTTTTCATTGCTTGCTATCAAAGTTTTCATTATTTTCAAGAGTAGCCTTAGATGTGAATTTTTCTACAAGCTGTTTCCAATAAATTCTGTTTCTTTGGGAAGAGCTTTGGAACACTATATTCTTATGCTTACCTCTGCTCTTGGGCAAATTAATTCTGGTGAGAATTGGGCAAATTAAATTTGGTGTGAATAAAGGTAGTGGTCTACATCCCCAAATGTGACACCTGTAGTTTATAAGCAGATAGTTCAAAAGTGAGAGCCTCTGTTTTCCTTGTCTTCTTCTGCCAGTGTAGCTTTTCCACTCTTTTATGAAAGTGGCATGAAGATCATTGGAGAGCCTGCATTCCATTCTGTGTATAGAGGCTGGTTAGAGGAAGAGTATGGGGGGGTTGGGGGAGATGGGAAGGATTGGGAAGGGGAAACAAAGGAGGAGGCAACAATGCTTGATAAGAAATGTACAAATGTACTCATTACCTTGCCCATGTAATTGTAACACCTCTGTATGGTATTTTCACAATAAAAAAAAATCACCTAGAAAGGAAAAAGGATGACATCAAAAAAAAGAAGAGTATCACCAGTTCCTTGACCATACTCTCCAAGAATTTAATCTCTGCATATCAGAGCTGGGAGTAGTAGGAAAGAAATGTGGAAATGAGATTACCTTGGAGAGATACAATATGTCTTGATGTCTTGATTAGAAGTTGGGAGAAAAGGGAGACACTCATTTCTTGGCCATGCTTACATTCTGTGGAACATTTCTCAAACTGAACTCAGCCTGTATAGAAGCTGTTTTGTCACTTTGATACAGACAATCAGTGTTATTCCTGAAACTAAGTATATTTATTTGAATAAATGTGTCTCCAGCTTTCTACAGACATTAAAACCATGATTTTCTTAATAAATGATTTACCTTTTTAATGATTATTTAGTTGGAAAATATCTCCAGGGAGTTTAATAACTTTCATTTCTCTTTCTTTCAATTCATCACTAGTTTTGCTATGGTATCCAATCTATTGATGAGTCCAGTTTTCCTATTTTTCTTTTCCAATATTATAGTTTTCACTTCTACAATTTACTTTTATCTCCCCATAATTTCTACTTCTTTTGTAAAGTGCTAAGAACATGTTTTCACTTGATCAAACTTTTAGTTCCTGAAACATATTGATGATATTGTTGTGAAATGCTTGTCTGAATGTAACATAAGGATAATTTCCATTTATGTTGACTTTTTTATAATTGGTTGTTATATTTTTTATTTCTTACATCTAGCAATATTTTACTTTAATACAACGATAACAGATTTTAGATTCTGTAGTTTAAATTGTGTTGTTACACTGCCATTTATCTTATAAGTTCAAGTGTTAGACATTCATAATAGAATGTCTAAAGTCAAGGGCCAAAGAAAAGGAGACCTGATATTATACTGTATGCCTGTGTAAGACACTTTACACAGCTTCTAGAAGATAAGTACCCACAGTACACTAGCTGCAGATGGCTCTGGTTACCATATTGCTAGTGCTGATAAAAGAATTCAGTTTGCTTTCTTGGAACTCAAATTGAATGAAGTTTTTCAACAAGATGTTAGAGAAATTGATCAAGAAGAGCTTTTATGAAACTGAAATCCCAATATTACCGTTTTTACCTCTGGTAAATGCATAGATTTGAAACCCTATGTTTTAAGTGGTTACCATAAGAAATCAATGTAGGCTAAATTTCTGTTTCTACATTTTCCAATTGAAGATAACAAGTTTGCCAACTAGCCAGTTCTGTAAAGCACAACTATGAATCATTCTTCTGTTTTTCCCTTCAGTGAATTCCAGATTTCATATCACCAGCTCATGCTACTGACTCTATCTCTAAATACATCCTAAATTCATCTATGCTTTCCTTGTGAAGTCCCATTTCACCAGCACATAGACAACCATGCTACTGCCATAGTGGTACTTTCGCTTCTTATAATCCAGAGTAACATTTGAAACATTAAATTATGTCATACTGTGATTTAAAGCCTTCCAATAACTTCAAATCCTTTTAAGAACAAGTGAATCTCTCTTGTAGAGTTAAAGCCCCAAACTCCATCCTACCCATGTCTTGATTTTGTCTCTCTTTAATCATCATAATTCATATACTGAACATCAGTTTAACTGATTCTCTTGATGTTACTCTTAGGCCTCTCTATTTGTAACTCTTTCTGCCTTTCTTCTCTGCAATTTAACTTCATTTTTTAAACATTTTGCCTCTGTGGCACTTTGCTGTGGCAGCAATAAAAAAATCAATATAACAGAACTCAAATTTATAAATGTTTTTGGTGGTACTGGGGCTTGACATTAGGGCATCATGCTTGCTAGACAATTACTCTTCCATTTGAGCTGTTTCCAATCCTTTTTACTTCAGTTGTTTTTCAGAAAGTGTTCTGTGTGTTTGCTTAGGCTGGCCTTGCAACGTGAATTCCTAAGTATGGTGTACTACAAGACTGGATTGCAGACACGAACCACCACTCCAGCTTGTTGGATGAGACGGCATCTTCCTATCTTTTTGCCTTGGCCAGTCTGAAGTTGAGATCCTCCTGAAATCTACTTCCTAAAAAGCTGAAATTATAGGTTTTGTCACAATGCCCAATATAAAACCTCACAAACTTATTTCCTGATACTTCTGGAGACGTCTGGCATGAGTTATTCCTGACTAAAATCAAATTACTTCTGGGCAGGCTTTGTTCCTTTCTCGAGGCACCAGGAGTAAACCTGATTCTTGGTTGTTTGGCTTGTATAAGTGGACTTACCAGTGCCTGTCTGGCTGTGAGATGAGAGGTGTTTTCAACCTGCAAGAACCTCTGCATTCTTGGCTCCTAGCTCTCTCCCTCTATCATCAAAGTCAGCAACACAGGCTCTTCTTTATTGTGTCTCAACCTTCTGACCTACTCCTTTGCCATCTTTTACTTTTAGATTGGTCCTTATCAAATTGTCAGGGAAAATATCTGTTCTCATAGAGATTACACCTGACCAAGATTAAATAATAGCAAATCAGATAAGATATTTCAGATTTAATCACATCTACAAAGTCCCTTTTGTTGTATAGCATATTCTCAGAACTCATATTTTAGGCAATGGACACCTTTGGATAAGACAAAAGTAGTGCAAAAGTTTATTCTTATTATTTGGACTTGGAAATAATGTCACTTTCATAACAAAATCATCTTACCTACATCTCTAATCATTTCTTTACCACATGAATGTATTTCTTTTAAAGCATTTGGTTTTCTCAGAAATAGTTTATATCTCACTTGCTTATTTATTTTATTGCATTCCATTGGAATCTAGTATTTATGATAGCAAAAGAGAATTTTGCTTATTCACTGTCTCATGCCAAGTATTCAAAAACATGCTAAAAGGTATCAGTAAACCATTTTAAGTCAGAAAGATTGCATGAAAGTTATGATTTTATTTTTCTAATTTCATGATTACATGGCTGAAAACAAGCTCTTGTTATTAACTTGATGAGACAAACTATTAAATATCTGCCCACTTATTTCCTCTTCTAGTCAAACACATTCCTGTTAGCTGATACAGTTGGGTCTTTGGACTAATTTTGAAGATTTTCTAATTCCCACACCCTTTATTTTACTCCTACTAATAAAACAATGAGGGACTTTTATATTTTTCAGTTTGCTTACTGTGACAGTAAGATATAATGCCTTTCTTTTTTTCATTTAAAAAATTTATTATAAAGGTGAAGTACAGAGGGGTTACAGTTACATAAGACAGGTAATGAGTATATTTCCTTTTGGACAATGTCACCCCTTCCATCACTCTTTCCCAGTTTTTCCCTCCCATCCCCACCCCAAGTTGAATAGTTCATTTTCAATACAGTATCTAGGAAGTGCCACTGCTGCATTTGTTCACCCTTTGTCCCTCAATTTCTGTGCGCCCCTTACCCTCACAAAGACAGACAAATGAACAAACATGACAAAAAAACCCCAAAAAACAAAAAACAAAGAACATCCTCTTGTTTCTATTTCCTGGAATTCATTTCAATAAATATTATTTTTATGACTAGAACACACACTATTGAGCTAAGTGCCGGTGGCTCATACTTGCAATCCTAGCTACTCAAGAGGCTGAGATCTAGGGATCACGGTTCAAAGTCAGCCACAGAGCAGGTAAAATCCATGAGATTCTTATCTCCAATAAACCACTCAGAAAACTGGAAGTGGCACTGTAGTTCAAGTGGTAGAGTGTTAGTCTTGAGCTGAAGAGCTGAGGGACAGCTAGCAGGCCCAGAGTTCTAGCCCCACTATGGACAAAAAAAAAGGATACATACAATTTTTTTCTCATAATGTTGCATTATTTACATCTCTTTTAACTCTTTAGCTTTAACTTTTATACTCTCATTGGTTCCAACTTTACAGTCTATTTAACCATAAGCAGATAATTCTTCTGCCAGAGACAAATCTACATGGTGATACAGAAGCATTTCATGATGCAAATAATATACACCAGATAGAACATCTTGTGGAAGATGTTTTCTGATTTGGGAATACAATTGGGTGGTGGGAGGCATACTTGAACTAAGATGGGAGATGCAATAGCATGGATCTTCTGAGGTTTGAAGAAGGCATGCGTGTGAGGTCATGAAATGACAGTAGGAAAGATAATTCTCCAGAAGGGGTGGTTCTTTCCTCTCTAGGGGATTGTTTCTGTGTCTTATTGGACTGTAGTGTGGTATATTTGACATGTTTGGAGAAATAGTTCTAACTCTAGCACGGTGTTCAAATGCACATCTTTTCTAGTCTGGGAAGTTTCCCATGACTGTCATAGAAATGCAGTGGAAATGCATCAATTCAAGAACTCAAAAATTAAACGTAGCACGTCAATCAGCAAAACACTGCAAAAGATATCTAAACATATGTACACTAATTCACTCTCTAGGAATGAAAAGCATAATCTTTGACACATAAATACAAAATAAAGTTTTCAAATGAGATATCAAAATTAAAGGTGGCTTGGAAATTAAAATTAATAAGATATAATGCCTTTCTTAACAAACTTGCTCTTTTGTCTATAATTTCACATTGTTTCTAAAATGATTCTAGGTTCTTAAATTGAAAAGTCACTAAGTCGACACAAAATAGTATCTTTCTTGTCTTTGCCACAAAGTCGCCCCAAATTGCTGTAACAGCTCACATAAATGTAAACTTATATCAGATATTTATGGGAATAATCAATGCCCATTGGGCATAAAAATTGACATTATTCCCCTTAATAACTTGAAAATATAGTGTTTCAATCTAAGAATATTTTGCTCCTGACAATTTAAGTTCAAAGATTGTGTTGATCAGCTCAGACTTTCTATTCAAGGAGTATGTTGTCTAGCTCAAGAGACACTAAATTCACAATCAATTCCTAGAGTTTTTGGATTTAGGGAGAAAACTATTACAATGTGAGATCAAGAGAGTGAGACCTTGCTGATTAACACAGGGTCCTTATAAGAAGAGATATCTGAGAGCTTACTTGCTCATATCTTGTCCACATGAAGACAATAGAGAAGAGGACAATGCTCAAATCAGAGAATTCTTAGCCTGACTCTACTCTGAAGTCAATCTGATACAAACTGCTTTAAGAACTGTGAGAACATTTATTTTGCACTTCCTTTATGTGTCTTCACGTGTCTATTGCTCATTTTTACTTCTGAGAAGTCTCTTTTTGTGTCATTACGACATTTATTAATTAGGTTGTTGTTTCTTTCAGGGTTTATTTTTTGAAAGTTTTATTTTTGGAGCTCTGAATATATTTTAGATATTAAACTCTTTTCTGATTATAGCTGGTAAAAATCTTCTTCCATTCAGTGGGCTTTCTGTTTAGCTTGTTAGGTATGTCTTTGCCATGTGGAAACTTTTAGGTTTATTTATAAAGTTGTCTTTGATTTGTTGTGTTTCTGGATCTGTCCCTAGAAAGTTTCAGCCTAGGGCTAGGAACTAGGGTTTCCTTACCCATATCTGCAATAGGCTCATGGTTTCCAGGATACATTGATGTCTGATTCATTTTGAATAGATGCTGGTGGAAAGTGTTATATAAGGATCTAGTTTCAGTTTTCTGCATTTGGATATCCAATTTTGTCAGCACCATTTGTTGAAGAGGTTTTCTTCCAGCCTATGTTTTTGGCACCTTTATTGAATATTACATAATTATAGGTCAATGGATTCATTTCTGAGTCATCTATTATGTTCCTCTGATTCTCAGGTTTATTTTGCGCCAATACCAGCTGTTTATTATAGCTTTGTAATAGAGTTGTAAGTTTGATGTTTATTCCTACAACACTGTTGCTATTGCTAAGGATTTAGGGTGTATTCTGTTATTCCAAATGAATTTTGAATTTCTTCTCTATGTCATTGAAACATGTTATTTGGATTTCAATGGATATTGCATTGAATTTGTAAATTGCTTTGGGCACTATTGACATTTTTACATTCATTCTTCAAATCCAGGAGTGTGAAAGTTCTTTACATGTTCTTAAATCTCCAATTTCATTTTTCAAAATTTTAACCTTTCACTATAGAGTTGCTTCACAAAAATCAGTCGTTCAAATCACCCATTCTATGGTACTTTGTTATGTTAGGTTGAGCCAATATATTTTATATTATATATTATATTATATATATATATATATTATATTCTCCTATTTTTGCAAATGAGGAAAGTAGGGCTCCTGAAAGTCAGTGTATAATGATTTATGGAGAGAAGTACTTGCAGAGCCTGTATTAGGAATATCAACTCCAGTCCAGTTTTTTTTTCACCACTATCCTCCGCCTTCATGCAAATGGGAAATTACATGGTGAATAGCAAAGCCTTGTCTACTAATAATTTAAGATTTAAACAAGAAACGAAAATCCAGATTTAATTTATAACATGACATACATAGTGTGAGGTTTGCTGAATGTATATATGTGTGTGTGTGTGTGTGTGTGTGTATGTATATGTGTGTATATATGTGTATACATACAAATACACACACACACACACACACACACACACACACACACATATATATATATATATATATATATATATATATATATATACCATATATGTGGTTAAGAACATGGAGTCATTTCGAAATGATATGACAAATTGAGTGGAGACCTCCACTCAATTTTGTTTCTTGAGTCCTGTTTACTTTGTCATATCTCCTTGCATTTTGGATTTAACATCCATATATCCAGGAGACAATGTGCTGTTTGGGTTACCTTGTTCTTGGGTTACCTTGTTCAAAATGATTTGTTCTAGTTCCAACCATTTCCCTGTGAATGCCTTTATTTTGTCCTTTCTAATGGCTGCATAATATTCCATTGTATATAGGTACCACAACTTTTGGATCCATTCATCTGTAGTAGGGAATCTAGGTTGTTTTCAGATCTTGGCTATTGTGAACAGTGGTGCAATGAACATGGAGGTGCATGTATCCTTGTACCCTGGGTCCTGTTGCTCAGGGTGGATGCCTAGGAGTGGAATGGCTGATTCAAAGGGGAGGTCTATATTTAGCTTTCTGAGGTACCTCTGGACTTCTTTCCAAAGTGGTTGTATTAGTGTACATTCCCACCAGCAGTGCAATAGGGTTCCTCTTTCTTTGAATACTCTCCAGCATTTGTTGTTGGGTGAATTTAGGATGTGGGCCATTCTGACTGGGGTAAGGTGGTATCTCAGTGTTGTTTTATTTGCATTTCCTTTACAGCCAGGAATGATGAACATTTCCTCAAATGTTTCTTTGCCATTTTTATCTCTTATTCTGAGAAGTCTCTCTTTAGCTACCTTGCCCATTTAATAATTGGTTTGTTTGATTGGGAGGGATTAGTTTCTTCAGTTCCCTGTATTTAATGGATATTAGGCATTTGTCTGATATAATGCTGGTAATTTTTTTCCAAATTAATTGGCTGTTTTTTTTAGCTTGATAGCTATATCTTTAGCTGTGCAGAAACTTTTTATTTTAAAGTAGTCCCATTTGACAAGTCTCTCTCCAATTTGTTGTGACCCTGGGACTCTCTTTAGGAAGTTCCTGTCTGTGCCTATAAGTTCAAGTGTCTCTCTTACTCTGTCCTGCAGTAATTTCAGAGTCTAAGGTTTGATATTAAGGTCTTTAATCTATTTTGGGTTGATGTTAGTGCAGGGTGAGAGACTGGGGTCCACTTTTAGTTTTCTGTATGTGGCCACCCAGTTTTCCCAACATCAATAGTTGAAGAGGCTATGTATGTCTTTGGCTCCTTTGTCAAATATCAGCTAAGTATAGGTATGTGATTTTATTTCTGGATCTTCTCATCTGTTCCATTGGTCTTCAGGTCTGTTTTTGTGCTAATACCAAGCTGTCTTTGTTATTATGGCTCTATAGTAGAGCTTGAAATCTGGTATGGTGATTCCCCCCTCCATCGTTTCTTTTGCCTAGAATTGTTTTGGCTATTCTAGGTCTTTTGTACCATATGAATTTTGGGGGTCCTATTTCAGTAAAGAACTTTATTGGGATTTTGATGGGAATTGCATTAAATTTTATATCATTTTTGGAGATTGGCCACCTTTACTATATTGATTCTGCTTATCCAAGAACATGGGAGGTCTTTCCATTTCCTGGTGTCCTCTTTGATTTCTTTCTTTAGGCTTTTATAGTTTTCACTAAATAGTTCCTTTACATCTTTGTTTATGTTAATTCCTAGAATTTTTTGAGCTTATTGTGAATGGGGTTGTTTTCTTGATTTCACTTTCTGCTTGTACATTATTGGCATACAGAAAGGCAACTAACTTTTTGTGGGTTAATTTTGTATCCTACTACATTGTTGAAGTGGTTTATAAGCTCTAGAAGTTTGAGAGTGGAGTTTTTGGGATCATTAAGATATAATGTCATGTAATCTGCAAATAGGGATAGTTTGATTTCTTCCTTCCATATGCAGATCCCTTTAATGTCTTTTTTGCCTTATTGCTCTGGCTAAAGATTCCAGAACTATATTGAAGAGGAGTGGAAAGAGTGGGCATCCTTGCCTTGTTCCTGATTTTAGGAAAATTGGTTATAGTTTTTCCCCATTTAGTATAATATTGGATATTGATCTGTTGTATATGGATTTTATTGTTTTAAGGAATGTTCCTTCTATTCCTGTTTTTTCCAGTGCTTTTAACATGAATGGGTGCTATATTTTTTCACAAAGAATTGCTTTTTTCCCAACAATATGGTTATTTCGTCCATATCAGGCGATATGTACATTCTTTTCCTTTTACATAGTTTCAGCTGTTCCCTTTCCCACTCATTCCTTCCCTCCCATTGCTGCCATTGAGTTGCTTATTCATTTTGATCAATGTCCAGTGGAGCTGATGGGTCTCACTGTAGTATGTTTTTCCCTGATTCCTTCTAGTTCTGTGTCCTCCTCCTAGTTTCCCTCCGGTGTAAACATATATACCATATATGTGATCAGCAACATGGAGTTATTTAGTAGTGATTGGACCTGATGAGTGGAGGTCCTTTGTTTCTCAAGTCTTGTTAACTTTGTTGTATCACCTTACATTTTGGATTTAACATCCACTTATCAGGGAGACTATGGGCTGTTTGTCTCTTTATCAAAAGCCTTTTCTGCATCAGTGGAGATAATCATGTGGTTCTTTAACTTGGATCTGTTGATGTGTTAAACTATCTCTACATCTCTGGAATGAAGCCTACTTGATCATAATGTATGATTTTTTAATATGTTTCTACATTTTGTTGCCTAAAATTTTATTGAGGAGCTTTGCATCTGTGTTCATCAACGAGATTGGTCTGTAGTTCTCTCTTTTTGTTGGATCTTTGCCTGGTTTGGTGATGAGTGTGTTATTGGCTTCATAGAATGAGGTCGAGATTGTTCCCTCTGCTTCTATTTCTCAGCAGAGCTTGAGTAGTATGGGTATTAGTTCTTCTTTAATGGTCTTATAGAATTCCATAGTGAATCCATCTGGTCCTGAGCTTTTCCTTATTGGAAGATTTCTGATTGCTTCCTCTATCTCCTTATAAGTAATTG
Organism: Dipodomys ordii; assembly: GCF_000151885.1. NCBI lineage: Eukaryota > Metazoa > Chordata > Mammalia > Rodentia > Heteromyidae > Dipodomys > Dipodomys ordii. Next base: position 14,478,169 of record NW_012267221.1, read on the forward strand.
GCTTATTTAATTGATTTATTTCTTCTTGGTTCAGTTTGGGCAATTTGTATTTCTCTAAAAATTCATCCATTTCTGCTAGGTTTTTCTTCCTTAGTAAGCATAGATTCTGGAAATAGTTCTTTATGATTATTTGGATATCTTGGATGTTTGTTGTAATTGTTCCTATGGCATCCCTGATCATATTGATTTGAGTCACCTCTCTTCTTTTTTTAATCTTGCCAGAGATCCATCAATTTTATTATTTTTTTCAAAAGCATTAGCTTTTTGTTTTATTAATTTTACAGCTTTCTTATTCTCTATTTCATTAATTTCAGCTCTTACTTTGATTATCTCGCTTCATCTAGTAACTTTGGTTCAATTTTTTCTTTCTTTTCTAACAACTTTAGTTGCATCATGAGATTATTTACTTAGTCTGTTCAATTTTCTTGGTATGTGCATTGAGAGCAATAAATTTCTCCCTCAGGATTGCTTTTGCTGTGTTCCACAGATTTCTTTGTGATGTGTATTCATTTTCATTGAATTATAGGAACTTTTAAATTCCTTCTTTAATTTCTTCTGTGATTCAGATGTTGCTGAAAAGTGTACTGTTCAATTTCCATGTGTTTGAGTACTTTCTATGGAATGCTTTGTTATTGAGAACTAGCTTGATTCCACTATGGTTAGATAGAACACACGGGATTATGTCCTTTCTCTTGTGTTTGCTTATATTTTTGTGTCAGCTATGATATGATCTATTTTGGAGAAAGTTCCATAGGCTGCTGAGAAGACTGTGTACTGGTAGGGGGAGGTGTCCAGGTCAATATCTGGGGTTACTGCCAATGCTGATCTCCTGTGGCAAGGGTAGGGCATCCCCAGCAGGGTACTCAAGTATTCTGAAACTGGTTGGGGGCTGTGTCCAGTGTTGTTGTGGCAGATCACTGTGTTGGTGTGCTATAGGTTGTTGTTTGCCACTGCATTCTGTGTTCTGTTGCCATGATTGTGGGCTGGCTGGGTGATGGTGGGAGCTACAGGTCTGGGTTTTGCCATACCTTGTCTCCGGTTTCTGTCTCTGCTTACACTGTCAGAGTTCAGTGCTGTGTGAGTTTTCTGTGCTAGCGTTCTATACACTTCTGTGGCTCTGAGTTCCCTGGTGGCCAGGGGCCAGGCAGCTTTTGCAGCTTGGTGTGGAGCCATGCTGGCATCATGGTTGGGGGGGGGGTTGTTGGAGGGATGTTGGAAGGGGAGGGTCTTCACGCTTTTCCATCTTTGTGCAGGTTCTGAACTCTGGGTCTGGATTCCATGGTATCTTATTTCTGGTTTCTGTCACTGTTTATACCATCTGAGTCCATAGAAGTTTTCTGCACTGGCATTCTTTGGACCACTGTGGCTCTTAGGACCCTAGAGGCTGTGGGCTGGGCTGCTTTTGCTGTACACCTAGCGAGGGGAGAGGCAAAGGTCTTCACAGTTTTTCATCTTTGTGTAGGTTCTGAGGATTTTTTTCCTTTTCTTTTTTCACGTTCTGTATTTCTCTGGTTGTCCACCTTTTTCCTGTTGTCCACCTCTTGGGGCAATCAAGTGTTGGAACTCAAATTCTCTATTTGGTTGGAGAGAGCTGTGGTATTTCTCTACTATTCTATCACCATCTTTCGGAATGACTTTCATTGAATAATATAGTTAATCAACCCTGTTGATAGTAGGAAATATTAGTGATACTAGGGAATGTTAGGGAATTGGTGGTCATAATAGGGAATTATTGACCAATCTTCTTTCTGAACTTCCATTCTCTTTGAATTATTGCACCTTCCCCATTCGAGATTTTGTCTACACTTGCTTGCCTTTATTTTCAATCTCTTCTTGTTCATTTAAATGCTGTTGACTCAGAGGTTAGACACCTTGTTCTATGCAGCTTCTTTGATAAGCAGAAATGATATAGGCAAGAAATTGCCAATCTCTAAATCTTTCTCTCATCCCATATATTCTGACTATGGTCTCCCTTTTTATTGATGGCCCTACCAGCATGCCAATAATCCAAGATGAAGAGTTTAAGGGCATTTGGAACTCTTCATTATGGGTTTGCCTTCCCCCAAAGAAAGGTTGAAATCCTATCTCTTTGAACCCTCAAATTCTATACACTGGAAATAGAGTATTCACAGAGATAATCAAATAAACATCATCAGGGAAGGTTCCAACAGTTAAGGGCTGATGTGTTTCAAAAAGGGGGGGCATTTTGTCAGAGATATACAAGGGCAATATTGCCTAATGACAAAAATGGAGACAAGAGTAATACAGCTATACCACATGGAATGTCAAGGATTAATAGAAGCAAAGGAGTTTAACACATTTCAAAGGAAACACAGTCCTGCTGACACCTAGATTTCTGTCTTACAGACCCCAGAAACAGAAAGAGAATAAATCATTTGCCATTCCATATGTAATCCTTTGTTCAAAAGGTTTGGAAATTAATACACCCTTCCTTCCTAAAGCTCCTGCATGTAAAATCTCTTGAAACTTTGCCTGCAAAAAATTAAGAAAGATTTTAACTCTCCTTACTTCAAACTAATTTTGAAGCCAATAAGTTTGCCACTCACTATTTAGTAGCAAAACGGAAGGAAGGAAATGGAACACTTTTACTATAGTTAAAGTTTCTTGTTTATAAACATCCCTCTTCCACTTTTCTTTTAAGCCAGTGCTAAAGTTCAAGCCAAGGAGCATTCATCTTGGTTAGACTCAGCATTTGAATGTATAGCATAGAGCTGAAAGCAACTGTGAAATTCTTGATAGTCTGTTCAGTTCCCCAAACAACAGAGTTTTAGTTATGAATTTTTTTTCTTTACATAGTACTTGGGATTCAAGTTAGGACTTTGCGCTTGTGAAACAGATGTTCTATCACATAACTTCAGCCCTTCACTCTGGTTGTACTTGAGATAGGGTCTTGCTGTTTGTTTAGTCTGGCAGGAATGGAAAGTTAACTATTTACAAGCCTCAGGTAACTGGAATGAGAGATACATGATCCTTCAACCAATTGCTGTTTGAGATGAACTCTGAAGATTTTGCCTAGGCTGTCTTGGAATTGCAATTCTTCTGATCTCTGTCTCTTGCTAGCTAGCATTACAGCATGAACTACTGGTATACATCCATAAAGGAAACATCATAACCATTAAAAGAAATGAGGAAACATCATAACCATTAAAAGAAATGTAGGTAGTGTATGTACATAAATAGAAAAAGGAAAACTCAAACCCAGCTACTACTCTGTTGTTAGCAAATGCTATCAACACCTGAAAGTGGCAACAAGTCAAGCAAACCTGGAAACAGGATCATAGCTTTAATCAATAACTAACTTCTGGTTTTAAGGAATTGCCATTACCTTACTGATTAAATTTGAGATGTTGCTTGAAGTGATTTAAATCCAGAGTTTTTGTTCTAATGATTAGTTCAAGTCCATTGCAATGAATGGACTTCCCATTGATCAACTGGAAATTTTTTTAACAAAGAAATAAAATAAAATAGTCAGCTATGTCATATGAGCCTTTCTGTAACTCTACTCAGATCTAAATTAAAAGCAAATAGGAGGAGATGGGTGAGCAAAAGGAAAGAGAGATAATGGGGGCTTATTATGATTCCATAGCTCATATGACTCTTTAAAGATTCAGCAAACAGGATCTGCAGAATGTATTACATGCAGTCTGGGAATGGTATTGACAAGTATGCTGAAAGTTCTGGAGGTAAACTTGACATCTTTGAACATTTTACTTAAGGTTTCATTTATGCCTTCCTTTTTCTAAAGGGTAACTGTGAGACTAATGTAAAGGTTCTTTGGATATAAGATTTGATTCATAATCTGGAGGGATTTTAATTTCTTTACACAACAACTCAGAATTGGCAATTAAACTTTCTTTTTCCTCAACACTCAGATTTGAAGGGTTATACATTTTGATTTGTTGGCCTTACACCAGCTTTTATTTTACTGTGTTCTTAGATTTAATATTCAAATATGCACAACTAAGAGATAAAAACCTCAAAAGATTAATATATAATGTGAAATGCTACCAATAAAAATGATCACTGCCAGGCCACCAGTTGGCTCTAGATTTTAACTCCTATTTGTAGTCTAGTAGTGATATTTTATAGATATATTCTTTATTTCCTATAGATTTTAGAAATAAATTAGCATTAGCAGAGTTAGGAGCTGTTGGGAAGCAGCCAGCCTAGTTAGCCTAGTTAAGGTAAGGAAATTGGTTGACAACAAATTTTATATCCAACCAAATCTAGCATTATCAGAAACGAGGACCTGAAACACATGAGGAAAATATTTCTTGAGAAATTCAAACATTGATCTCTAGCTTTACTCTACAGGCTTTAAGCAATCTGCTGATCATGCCTCAAAGATCTATGCTACATGTGTAAACTTTCATAATCCTTACAACTAAGCTAGGAAAACTTTTGAATATAACCTACTTGGTTTCAGCAAAATAAACTTAGGAATTTATTATTCAATTTGCAGAGAACAACAGTTGACTATAAATTAAGGACAGAAAATAAAATTAATGAAACTCTGCTAATAGGTGGCTGTGAATTTATTTCTATTCATCTTGCCTATCAGCAGGCCTATTTTATCTTATTATGTCAAATCACACAATATCATTTTGACTCTGCAATGCAGTATTTATATAATAATATTATGCTTCCAAAGTGAGGCAAATAAAAATTTCCACAAGTTGGTAATTCAGTAACTTTTCCTGACTATCTATTCATAATACTGTCATTCAAATAAATTTAGCTTTTTACAATCATCATTTTCATTTGATCCAGTTTCCGTACTATTTACTGTTACTTTTCTATAATTTTTGGTTCATGTTAATAAAGAGAAACAAAGAATGAAGACAGCTTTCTGCTTCTATTCCTCAACTATATCAAATGTTCATTTAGAAATGAACATTGCAAACAAAGAAGGCTTGATAAGAAAAAAATGAAATTATGCCAAAAATATTCTGATATCTTACAATGTTCTCTTATGGTTATACAATTAATAGTAATGTTTAGTCATGCTATATGCCTTCTAAATTCAAAGCCAACTTATTTCAATTTCTTGTAGAACATTTACCTCTTTCTTTTTACAAAGAATGTGAATGGGGAATTATTCTTCCTAAGAGGAGAGAAAAGTATAAAAAGCCTATACAAGGTAAGGTCTGAAAAGTGTAAACTTCCCAGAGACAAAAATTTTTATAATACCTTAGATCACCCTCCGGAGAAAAACAAAGAGGCCTTGCCTAAATTCTGCCTCTCCTTCCTCCATACTTGCTTAGTGCACTCCTGGGATAGCTCGTTAGTCTCTGCAATTTTCTACCCAAAAGATAATACACCATGTTCGAGTTGGTTTTATTCCAAGGATGCAAGTATGGTTCAACATATACAAATAAATAAACATAGTATTGTCCATAAATCGAATCATGAATAAAAATTTAGATTTTAAGAGGAAAGTATGATCTGATATAAAGAAAAATCAATGTGCAAAAATATGTCACATGTCATACCCCTTAATAAATGTCCTGAGAAAGAAATTAGTAAATCAATCACTTTCAAAATAGTATAAGAATGCCTAGGTCAAGAGAAGAGAGTCTTCTATAATGGCAAGTACAGAATGGGGAGACAAAGAACCAAAGCAACAGTGATATACACAAGACAATATGTTGAAAATGATCTGTATTACTTGAGGGTGGGGAGGATGGGGGGGCAGGTAAAGTAGGAGAAAAACGAAGGAAGGGATAACAACTTTGAAAAGAAATGTACTTATTACCTACTTATGTAATTGCAACCCTTCTGTTACATCACTTTGACAATAAAAAAAGAAGAAGATCTAATGACTCTTGGGTCTCTGTTGTTTTCTACCAACCATAAAGTTCTTTAGAAAATGGTCACTTGAGACTTAATAATAGATTAGCCCCTTTCTCATCCCTTTCTCTGTCAACTAGTGCTGAAAAATCTGAAAGATACACTTCATGAAATGTCCTATTCTGATTAATTTGTCTTGTTTCCTATTGATTATATCTTAAGCTCATAAAAATGTAAAATAAATTTTGTAAAAGGCAATAATGAGAAATTATTCTATAAACATCTTATCTAAAGCAGAAATATTGGAGAATGAATGTTATCACATGTTCAATGCACTTGATTCAATCCCCAGAACTACAGAAAACAAAGCCAACAAAAATATATTCACAAAAATCTTATCCTACTTATTGGAACAATGGCAAATCGTGTTCTATATATGTACAAGTACATAATTGTAATTAATTTATTATACTTCAGGCAAGAGGCCTTTTGTTTAAAAAAGAAAAAGAATAGGAAAGAAAAACACTATTTTGGTTTTTCCTGATGTTAAAATTTGTCATAGTTCACATGAGTGTTATCTAATTAATACAAATTTATTTTAAAATTGGATTCTTTACAACACACATTAATGAAGAAAATTTTGCTTGACTAAAATCTATTACCTTAACCTAAATCACAAAGTGATTCGGTTATACCACCCCATTCTAAGCTCCATTGGAGGGGAAATACAAGTATTTTTACATAGAAAGTAATCCTAGAAGGTACGCATTGATTTGAGCCAAACCTCTCAAAAGTTTATTATTTTTCAGATCGCTCTTGCTTTTTATGATTATTTTTTCCTGTACTTACCTGGACTACGATCTTACTTTTCCTCTCATTTAGTTGGGATGACAGACATGTCAGCCCACTAAGATTATTTGTGTACGTCGTGTCTTGTGAATCACTTCTTCCCATGCTGGCCTCAAATAATTAATCTCCTGATCTCTGGCTCCTAAGTAGTTTTAATTTACAAAGCATGAGCCAATTCCTCCTCCTCCTGACTGTTTTTCAAATCCAACGCTTAAAAAGAATTTTTCCTTTAAGCTCAAATTAGTGTGCACAAAAATTTTGCACACTAAATGCAATAAAAATATAAAGGAATTTAAATATCTCACATGAAGGGAATTAAATCTAATTGCAGAAACTGCTACTATTTTTATGGTATGCAGCATCTGTTCATATAAAGGATATCTGTTATCATAGCTATTCACAAATTATGTCTTGGAGTCATAGAATTGGAGAACTTTAAACACAATTTAACATAATCTTTTATGACTCTTCACATATACTAAGTCAACCAGTCAAAAATTTTCAAAAAGAAATCATTGACAGAACTTGAACCAGTAATCTACTCCCCCAAGCCTTTGGGACTGGCAGATTTTCATATTTAAACTTAGCAGGTGTTATCAGCATTCATTGGATCTTAGTGTCATGTCAGTGGGTAGAACAAGCACACAAACCAGTTTATCACATGTTATTTATAAAATAAGTTGTTCACGTCACTTAAGTTTCTGAAGATACTTTAGAACAATAAGTAATTTACAGATTTCATTTAAAAATAAAATAAAAATAGTATAAAATATGATTTCTATAAATGTTACATATATCCATCTATTCCTCTAATTCAAATTCCTTAATGTTTTGTTCACATCATTCATAAACTATCCCCATGGTCTTCACACTAAGTTCTTGTTTTCAGAATCTTAATTTCAATCTAACCATACACCATAACCAGGTTAGTATTCACAAAACTGCTTCTAGTGGTACTGTTCCTTGACATAAGTAAGTACTCATTTATTACTTTCATAAAAAAGTAAAATTTCCTAAGTTTGGGACTCAAAACTTTCTAATTGCAATTGTAATATTAAAGTATGTATGATCTGCTCAGTATATCTGTAATAGTCCTTTAATTAATTCATTCCTCCTATTTTGTGTCTTCTATCACAAATACATTATGCTTTCCTCACTGAATTAAAACATGTGGAATTTCTTTTCAAGATTCACATATCTTTATTGCATTCTGTTAGTAAGCAATATTTTAATTTGAAACTTTCCTTTCCACAAGAGGCTCCCAAACATACGTGTATAACATTAACACCAATATGATTCCTAAAATGCAGTTTTGTAGGTTCCGTTGTTGATATTATGATTCAGTAAACCAGAGGTTGGTGTCCAGAGTCTGCATTTTAGCAAAAATCACAGGTGATTTGGACTTTAGTGGTTTTGTGACTATATTTTGAGAAAGACCACATATCAGTTAATATGCAGTCTATGTATTTAAATTTAATCACATACTCACTTCCAGTTGTCCTGATCACCTCTCTGACCCTGAAGGATTGTAAATCTGTTGAGAATAAGAACAAAATGTAGCTGGGCGCGGGTGGCTCACGCCTGTATTCCTACCTACTCAGGAGTCTGAAATCTGAGGATCGTGGTTCAAAGCCAGCCCGGACAGGAAAGTCCATGAAATTCTTTTTTTTGGATCCAGTCGTGGGGCCTGAACTCTGGGCCTGGGCGCTGTCCCTCAGCTCTTCAGCTCAAGGCTAGCGCTCTACCACTTGAGCCATAACACCACGTCTGGCTTTTTTCTTTTTGCTTATGTGGTGCTGAGGAATCGAACCCAGGCATGCAAGGCAAGCGCTCTACCACTGAGCCACCTTCCCAACCCTCCATGAAATTCTTAACTCCAATAAACTACCAGAAAACTGGTAGAGTGCTCGTCTTGAGCTGAAGAGCTGTGGGACAGTGCTCAGGCCCAGAGTTCAAACCTCACAACTGACCCCCCCCCAAAAAAAGCACAAAATATATTCTGTTATATTATGGAGTATTGAGTATATCAATAGAGTTATGTTCCGATAAAATGTACTAAGTTACCAAAATAACATTTAGATTATCTTATGTTACCTGCATATTTGTTTATTTACTAAATATTTGCACCCTTGCATAGAATGTAATTTTCATGTCAGTAGGATTTATCTGTTTTTCACATCTGAATCCAAACACTAGCTAAACTGCATTTGTACTCAATATGTTACATTTAAAGAAATGAGCGAATAACAAGGGAATATTTTTCTTCTTTAAGTGGCTAACTTCTTATAAACATGTTTTGAGAACAGTAAGCACTAGTTATGCTATTTTGTCACAATTGTATTTTGTTTCCATCCTGAGTTTGAAAGAAAATCCTTTATCTGAAACAGATCATATCATGCAATGGATGTAATATTGTGCCATTCAAATCATTTCTCAGGATAAATAATTTATTTCCTAGCTGCTAGAAGATGCTGTCAGATGTCAGCCTTCTTTGAGAGGGCTTCAACCCTGCAACCAGCATTGAAGATGATTGTTTCATTTAAATTTACCTTTTTTTCCAGAAGTTCTCACAAAGAGACTAAATGACCCCATTCCCTAGCTTAAATATACTAACTGCCTGGATTCTTGCTCCAAAGTTTTACCTAAATTGTTAAAAAAAAAAACATTTCATTTCTAAAACTTGCTGAGCTACCTACAACTTTAGGAATTTGTTAGGATTTACTTAAGCTCAACTTCATTTCTGTCTCTGCCTAAGCACTTTCATTATTATTTTTTTTAACATGCGTGGGTTCAAACTTAAACTCAGAGAATCCGTTCTCTTGTTTGGCTTTTTTGGCTCCTACATGGTGCTCTATTTGAACCATTACTCCATTCCATCTTTTTTCTGCTTAATGCAAAAAGTAGTACAGATTTTCTTTCTGACTGGGCTGGCTTTGAACCATGATCCTCAGATCTCAGCCTCCCAAGTAGTCTAGATGACTGGCCTGAGGTACTGGTGCCCAACCTAATAATTTAATCAAACCTCTTACTTACATGTGAATATTTATCTCAGAGTTTGCTTAACAGGCAAAATTACCTATTATTTGTCAGGGTTAAAGAAATCAAAATGAGATTTCAAAGCTGGATCAACTGCACATGCTGGTGATGGAACTGAAGCTACCATAAATGGTAGTGGATGAGTACAAATGGCCCCTGATCCTAAAATAGCACCCCAGGTCTTAAAACATTTATGGCCACATTTAGTGACAAACTGGTTAGTATCCTGTAGGAAAGGCTGAATTAAAGCCAGTTCAGTGCATTAAATATCAAGGAAAAATGTAGTAAATAGTTTGAAGACATTGAAACCTAATAGTCTTTTTTAATTCCTATAAACCTTTGGTTTGGAAAAAGATAGGTAGCTGAGTTATTAATCAGCACTAATAGGAAAGTAGTGAAAAGCAGAAAGCCTATTTGGTAGTATGTTAAGAATTTCATATCTTGTATAGAAAGAAGACAAAGCTGAAAACATGGTCTAAAATTGAATAATAAAGATGTTAAGGGGAAAACAAAGGAGGAGGCAACAATGCTTGATAAGAAATGTACTCATTACCTTACTTGTGTAATTGTAACCCCTCTGTATGGTATTTTCACAATTAAAAAAACTTATTAATTAAAAAGATAATCAATACAAAAGAAAAAGTCCCAACTAAGACATGTGTGATGCTAAAGCAGGATATTTGCTGTATAATAATAAGACACTGAACCATAGAATGGAGATACCTGGATGATACATCTAAAAATCTTGAATATTCAAATCTCTTTGAGTCAACTTAGTGTGCACAAGTACAAAATTGCCTATAAAAAGTTTATTTACTCACAATACTCTAAAGAAAATACAGTGATTTTATTTGCTATAGATAATGTAGAGACCCTCTTTCAGTATCAGTTCTTTCCCTATCTCAATATCCTTTGCATCAAGAAAACAATTCAGGTAAAACTTTGCAACCAACTTTGTATAATAGGGGAAAAAGAGATTGTCCCCTGAAGGATTCCTAGGACCTGAGTAACCTATACCAACAGGAAGCGACAAATATGGCCTGAACATGATTCTGAGGATGCTGGTCATCAGGGACTGCAAAACTAACAATGAATAGTCCTTTTTAAGAATGCAGGATTCATCCATCTGGGAAAGACCTTGAGATGTGGGCTATCAGTATCGAGTTAGGTTAGCCTGTAGTAGCAACATGCCACTGAGGTGTCTCAAAGTGAGCACTAGTGTTACAGTTGCAGTGACAGTCAGTGGAGGCCATCATGAAAACCTCATAGAAATAGGTTTATTAGATGATGTATCTTGCATAGGTCAGAGAACCCATTAGACATTTCTATTCCACTGGTGCAGAGGCAATAGTACAGAGTATTACCTAAACAGTAATGAATATGCTGGTGAGTCTGTTCCCATATCACTGTTCTCACCTCTAGTCACAGAAGTTAGTAAAGCCAAGCAGAAATCTCTGAAATCACTTCCCCCTTACACCCAGTCAAAATACTACATAACTGTACTATCTCATTCCTGGGGAATTAGGAAATTAGCATCATCTTATATGCAGGGGGGATGATCACCATTGTGTTTCTATCTAATGATTAATTGTTTCCCTACAAAACAAAGCAAAACAGAAAGACAAATATTGGCATACAATGTGGGTTATTGTAAAGTCAAGAAAATTGTAGTACCAGATGTGGTATGTTTGCTAGAATAGATTAACATGGCCTCAGGAACTTGGTAAGTGGCCATTGATTTGATCTGGTGAGTGGCTTCTTTTCTATCTTCATCAGAAATAAAAGGAACAGACCACAGCATATATTTATAGTGTTTCTCAAGGGCCATGGTAACTGTTCTGTCCTTTGTTGTAAGAGATTGAAGAAATGCAGGCCATCTGGACATCTCACAGAGCAGCATACTGCTTTATTATTAGAAAAAATGACATTCTAATTGGGTTGAATGATAAAGAAGTGACTGGCATGATAGAAAGCTTTGGAGTGTAGTTCAAAGTGTGGGAAATAAATCCTACAAACATTTAGGAGTTCATCATGTTAAAACAAATTCAGACCCAGCATATTGGGCATGATTTACAAAGCAAAATAAACTATTCCATCTTGTAGTAAATTATTCCACTTTGTACAAAAAGTAAAACACAGTGTTCAATATGCCCAGAGACAAACTATTTCACAAAGGATATATCTAGTAACCTGAAAGGCAAGAAGCTTTAAGTAGCTCCAGAGCATAAAATACTTCTGTAGTAATTCTAGGCTGTAGTTGAAGCAACATTACATTTTCAGTTGTGATGATACAAATATCATAGCAGATACATGATATACCCTTAGGTACTGGAGATGTCAGAAACTAGAAAGAATGCCCTACCAATGTGTTCACATTCTTGTGGAACGATTTCATGTAGACCCAATGATCCCCTGACATTCCATGTGCAGGGAAAGAAATGGGAGATGCACCTAAAGCCTACAAGTGCTAGAAAGAATGAGTTACAATTAATCTATAAAGATCTGCTCAGAGCTCCCTTTAGGCATGAGGAATGTGTATCCTGCTGTTATAACCAACGTTCAGGGAATTAACTGCTTTATATGTATGGGAATTTTGAACAGTTCCTTATGTAATTTCATAGCTCTTAATTATCAGGCTGTTTTTGATATGGGAGAACTCTTCAGGAGAAATCTGCTCATCCTTGATAAATACTCTAATCATAATCTCCATCCTAAAATCTACCTCTCAGGTAACTCAACCTATACATCACTTATCTTTCCTTTGTTGATATATTTTAAATATAAGATTATCAATAAACACCTTACTCTTTTTCTCTATATTTTTTATTCTTGGTTCTTTAACTGGAAGTCTCAAGACTGTATAATGCTTTTTTTCTCTTTAAGCCAGATTACTTACCTACAATTTTAAGAGGAACTTCTAAAAGTAAATATTAACATTTATTTTTAAAATTGTATCCATCCTTATGGCTTGCCCATATTTTCACATGCATATATATGTATATCATTTTATTTAATCAATTTCTATGTTTATGGTGTCAGATAAGGATGTAGTTTTCAAGAAATTTCTTGAGGCTTTCTGTGTTTCTCTAAATTAAAATGTTTTTCCCCATAATTTTTGAGCCCAAAATAGCCTTAAAATAAATATCTTCTTCCCTCAGTTTCCTGCATGCTACGATTATAGGTTTGTGTCACCATGACTTACTTGTCATACTTTTTATATCAGAAACCATAATCTAAAGATGAATTGGATTTTCAAATTTCTCAACCATTAAAGTAAAAACATTTAGGAAATATAATCAAATTGTAATTTGATAACATCTTAAGGAAATGATAGAAGTAAATATGACACATAATTTCTAGTGATACTTTGGATGACACATAATTTCTAGTGAGTCTTTGGATTAACAATGCTTGCTTCTTTATTCCTTGATAGGTCATTATAAAATACTAATTACAAAACTTTTAAGGAAATAAAACAATGATGTAACATGCAATTGAGAAACCACACAGAATTTGGAGAAATTTTTAGAGATAGAAAAACACAGATAAATTACAGTAAATAACCACCAGAGCTATAGTTATCAAGCTGGGCAGAAACAACTTGAGGAGTTTACATTCATATAGATTTGTGCAGTGACTAAGCTACAAATATCCAGAGAAGTCCTGGAACCAGTAGCACAAGATAGTCTCATAAGTACTTTCTCAATAGACTATAACACAAAGTCAAGAAATTCAGGCAGAAGAAGGCCCTCAGGAACTATGAGCAAGTATCATTTAAAAAACTGAATACTAACTATCTGTAAGAGCAAAATTTACCTTTCTCCCACAGCTAAACATTTACTGACAAGCTTTTGTATTCTTAGAATAAAACCCAGAAAAGAAGTAAAGAAAAATATTAATCTATTTGGGGAGTATTTGGTGTTCTAAGACAGCAACAAAACTAGATTTGAACAAGTCTGCCTGGTAAAATGGAGAAAATAAGAAGGTTAAGTAACTCACTAGGCTTGTCTATGTTCTATTATTTGCACAGATCTCTAGGTTATTTGATTGTATTAATGAATCAAGATATTAAATTAAGTATAAACAGGGAATGAATCCTAACCTAAGAGTTACAATCAACAGCATGGGCAATAACTATAATAAAATTAAGAAACAAATAATTAGATAAATGTTATCTAAATTATATAATTAAGAACCTGAAACTAGATGCTGATGGGTCACATCTATAATCCTAGCTACTCAGGAGATTGAGATCTGAGGATCACTGTTCAAAGACAGCCCAGGCAGGAAAGTCAATGAGTTTCTTATCTCTAATAAGCTACTCAGTAAAAGATGGAAATGGTGCTGTGCCTAAAGTAGAGCAATAGTCTTGAAAACAAAGTGGAACAGTCATGACTAAATCATCTGGACAATACATGAGAAAAGTGAAGCCAATAAAACAATGTATTTTGAAACTTACCATGCATAGCGAACAGACTAGAGTAAGAGAATAAGGATTTACAGAAGACATAAATATATTTAAGAATATAACATTTTATAAATTAAAAAATAGCATAAATATTCTGTGAAGTATGCACAGAATTAAGAATTATAGGTGAAACTGATGAACATAGGTACAAAAATGCAAAAAAAAACACTAGTAAACCACATTCAACATAAATCACATTAGACTTGGTTTTATTTTAAAGAGGCAAGGATGGCTCAATATCTGTAATTTAGTAAATGTAATGCATTACATCAACAGAATGAAGAAAAAAAACATATGATTATCACAATTGTGGCAGAAAAATCCTTTGACAAAATTCATCTTGCTTTTATCAAGAGGACTTTAAAAATTTACACAGAATGTACCTGATCTTAATAAAGGGTGTATGTTACAAATCAGTAGCCAACATCATTATAAATGGAGAAAAATTCAGATTTTTCTTTGAAGTTGGAAAAAATGAAGGAAGGATGTTCACTATCTCCACTCCTGTTTAATATGTTATGGGGATTCATAGACAGAACAGTAAGGAAAGAGAAATAAAACAGATTCAAATAGCCAAAGAAGTAAAATTATCTTCAGGTGCAGATGACATGATCCTATACTAAAAATAACTAAAAGATTCTACCTCAAAATTTCTAGCTCTAATAAATTTGGAAACATAACCATGATAAAATCATCACAAAAATGATAGCACTTCAAAATACCAACAATGAGCAGACTGAAAAAGAAATCAGACAAACAATCCCACTTACAGTAACTTTGAGAAAAATAAAATACTTATGTATAAACTTTACTGAGCAGTGAAAACTTCTACAATGAAAACTATAAAACCTTTAAGAATGAAAAGGATTGAAGGAGACTTGATGAGACTGAAAGACCTCCATGTCATCTTACCAAAAGCAAAAATTACCATATTACCAAACATGCTCTATATTAAAGCCCCTGTGCCATTATCTGTAGAAACAGAAACATCATTTCAAATATCCACATGGAAACACAAAAGACCCTAAATAACAAAAGCAATTTGGAGCAAAAAAATAATAATAGAAATAGTCTGCAATGCCAATCCTGTGAAAATGGACCACTGCCTCTTATCAGCTATATCTTTACCTTCATCTATTCTTTTGTCCTTCTTTACCTTCATCTATTCTTTTATCCTTCTATCATAGAATTGTTTTCATTTTCTGAAAGCATGCAACCCAAATAAAGCCTTAAATGAACTTCTCCAAAACATGCACCACAAACCGAAATCCTTTAGTCAGCTCATTGAAACATCTTTCTTAGTGAGCTATCTCCAACAGTTCCCAGCTACAGTAAGCAATAAACCTGAACATTAGCTGCAGATGCTCCTGGGGAATCCAATAAACTGTTATATGGGATGTGAGAAAGTTTTTAAAGTGACTCAGAAGGAATAAAGGGTGCCACAAAAGAAATTACGACAAGATATTAGCTCTTGCCTTTTAGATGCTTTAGTTAAATATGATGTTATTGCTGTTATTCTGACCCAGGCATCTTATTTGGGTTTTAAAAGAATATATATCAAGTGTGGACCATGATGATACATGTTTATAGACAGTATACTGAGACTGTGCCTGAGAAAGTAGGATCAAGATTGATACCATCATTGGCAGCAAAGAAGACCTTGCCAAAAACAGGAGGAGAAAGAGAAAAATGAGGAGTAGGAAGAGAAGAAGGAGGAGGGAGAGCAAGAAGAGGAAGAGGAAGAAAGGAAAGCAAAGAGTATATTCAAATGTGATAGAATAAATGCTATTTTTAAATTTTAAATCTTGGGTAAAAACTACAAATAACTGTTAGTAGGCATAACTAAGATAATGGTTATGAATATACTGATAAAAATTATTAGTGTTGGTATTGTAAAATCATAACATAGGTGGCCAAAGTTAAGGTATAAAATAGGAGAAAAGAATGATTAACACTTCACAGAATTAACCTATTCATAAGGGAGAATTAATATATAATATTGAAATTAAATTAAAAGAAATAAAAAATAATGGTATTTCTTGTTAAAAGTATAGGTGAAAAATTAAAAATAAATCAGTAACGATGTCTAATTTATGACAGGGAAGTGAAAGATGGTCTAAATATCATGAATTCTTAAGCTTCATTTAAGGGAGTGAAAAGTTACAATTTAATGTTGAAAAATCAAAACACTGAAGGATGGAGTAGAATTTAAAGTTTAGTAGTAAACAGTGATTTCAGCAGCAATTGCAATAATAAATAGAATTGAGGCTGTAAGAAAATAGATTTCACCTACACTTTACAGATCTTTGCCTATATTTTTGACCATTTGTCAACTAGTTCTAGAATTTAAATAAACAGTGAATAACCCACAATACACTATACTTTTCAGTAGCTTGAAATACTGTTTACAAATACTAAGTAAAGAAGCAGAGTGTAGAATGAGCAATTAATGCATGCATCTGAACAGAGTATCAATTTGCACAGAATGGGTTTAGGTAGGTATATTCAGCAGGCAGTTGGATGCACAACTTTGAAGCCTGGAAAAGAAATTCTGCTTAATGATACTGAATGATAATTGCAAACTTTCATTGATTATTAATAGAAATTGTAAGTGGAAATTTCCCAGGAAGAAAGATTAAGTGACCAAAAAGTAAAATAGATCCAGTCTCTGAGACACAAAAACATTTGATGTCCATCAGCTATTAGGTACAGATGACCATGATGTCCTGAAATGGAGAGGAAAGCATTCAGATCTCTGCCTTCCTAGGGGTCAGAGAGGCAGTCTATGTTACAAGAATTTGACTTCATCTCGTTGAGAAGTCCTAGAGCTCGAAATTCGCAGAGCATGGACATTCAATTAAGAAAGATGGATATATATATATATATATATATATATATATATATATATATATATATAGGAAAGCTTTAAAACAAATTGGAAGCTAGGATCAGGGCCAAGTTGTCACCTTTCAAGGCAGGGTGACTGCTTGTCTGTAATGCAGGAAAAAGGGGCACCCTTTGCCACAGAGCTAACCAAATCTTGGTCCATGTGTCAGACAAACTAAACAAAACTCAGTGAACCTAAATGGTGACTCCAGCCTGGTTTTTACCCATGCTCTCATAAAGTGAGCCACAGGTAGGTAACAACAGGCATCTGCCACACAGGTGCCTACCTTGATGACAAAATGCCTTGGACAAAATATCTGCAAAGGCAAGGTATTGACTTTCATATCCCTTGTGTTTCTCCAAAAACACTTAGAGAATTTTAAGACCGGTCATTCAATCATGCCATCCTTAAGAAGAAATAAAAGAAAAAGAAAGTTACGAATGTTGGTTACATTTTTAAAAGGTATAATACTAATCATTAGGGACTGATTACATTTTTTAATCTGTTTTTTTTTTCTAAGTCTTGGTCAATGAAGATTTCTCCTCAGGTATTGTCCATCTTTGTGTCTACTAAATGCAAATCATATAGTTAATTTTCACATCCCTACAAAAACTCACATTTCCTAGTGCACCTGCTCTCAGTGAGACTGCACAAAGCAACACACAGAGCTAGGTGAAGGTTTGTTAAATCCTGGGTGATTAAATGGCTTTCCAAATTTAATTGCATCAAAAATAAAATATGAAGCACAAGCAAGACTGAAAACAGTATAGGAAGGCACAAGAAACAGGCATTCTCTCAGATTATGCATCTGTCTGTAAATTTGGGCTCCATCACTTTGGTCACTAAATTATTAATCATGTTCTTCTTTTTCTTTCACGTATCTTCATTTGATTTCTCTGTTAAACCTCACAATGTGATATAAGGATACAAATAAATGTCCCACTGAACTGCTTACTACTCAGCAGTCATTCCAGAGTACTAGACACCTTGGTTGATGTTTCAAACCCAGGCAAAGGCTTTTGACCTTAATCCAAACACGACACTAAATAAAAATTTCAGGTGACAAGCACAGGAAGCAGATGGGCTTGCCACTGGGATTGTTCTAATCCAGCTATTTGCCTGTGGGGTTGGACAAGATCTAAGCTGGAAGCATAACAATAAGTATGGATTCAATGCTGCTATACAAGCAGTTAGTAAAAGAACAATTAAAGCAGGTAACATTAAAATAACTCCTATAGAAATATTAAACAGTCCATAGGGTGGTGATCAAAATGAAGGTCAGGCCACCAGGTCGAAGGGACAGCTTCTCTTGTGGTGCTACTGACGATTTTTGCATTGCCAGCATTGATCACTGCCCAGGTCACCCGTTGAGGTTGATGCGGAATCCGTAGAGCCATTCACAGGATTGGGAGAGTCAGGGTAGCCAACAGCTGGAGTAATTGTTAGAGAACACAAGAGCTTCTCAAGGGCTGGTTGTCCTTGGGGATGGTTAGTAGTTATCTTTCTGGCTTTTGTCTTTAAAACACAAGCCTCGGCCATGGCCTTTTTTTTTTCTTGTTGGTTAGCTTATTCTTGGGCATCCTCCTGTATAGAGGAAATGGGTAAAAACTTAAGGTTCCTGGCAGGGATCCAAATGGGAGTGGACTCCCCTATGGGGAAAACGCATCCAAATCCCCTGCCCATAGTAACTAGGGGGTCAGGTCCTCTCCATTGTTGTGTCAGGGGGTCCTTCCACCTGACTTTCACTTGGGGCTTAGGGTTTAGTTGCCCCCAGTGCTTCTGAAATCTGGATTCAGTGCCCCTTTTGAAAAATTTAAAATGTTAATGGTAAACAAAACTATCTGTAACTGTATATGGGGGCTAACAACTCCCCCTTTTTTATTTTATAGGCTAGCAGAATACAAATTAAAGGGTTTTTGAATGTCCTGAAGGGCCATAATTACAGCCAGCATTTCCTTATATTGTAATTGTAGGGACAGAAACCCATGGCAACAGCCAATTGATTTCCCTAAAAGACTCTGAAGTTGGGTTAAGGTCAGAGAGGCTGGAATATCCAGCAAAGGCTTAAGGGGGCTGGCCTGAGTCAAGGCTTAAGGGGGCTGACCTGAGTCAAGTTAAGGTGGGTCCCAATCACCTTAAAAGGAGCTACCTTTTGAATTTTATTAAGGGCTATGGTAAAACCCTCCTTTTTTAATATGGTGAGAACCTGGGCCAGAAGGCCCTCCAGGCAGCTTGGGTCTCGGTGCCCCAGAATTATATCATCCATGTAGGCATAAGCAAGGGAGGTATCTGAACCCAGCACAGGCCCTAAAAGTGTGGCCAAGTATTGTTGGCAGAAGGCCAGGCTATTGGCCATACCCTGTGGCAGCACTGTCCATTTAAACCTCCGATCAGGCTGGGAAAAATTAAGAGAAGGTATAGAGAAAGCAAACTTCTCGCAGTCATCTGGATGTAGAGGGATAGAAAAAAAAATCTTTAATATCAATCACAACCAAGGTATATTCTGAAGGTATAGCAGGAGTCCAGGGCATGCCTCTCTTAGGGGCGTTCCTACTAGCTCCATCCTTTCATTTACCTTATGTAGGTCTTGGAGCATACACCAAGCCCCAGAGGCTTTTTGAATAACAAATACGGGTGTGTTTCAAGGACTTATAGAAGGGCGAATATGTGCAAGGTTTATCTGTTCCTCCACCAGAAGGTGGAGGGCTTCAAGTTTAGGTTTGGTCAATGGCCACTGCTCCACCCAGATTGGGCTTCCCAGCTTCCACCTAATGGGAGATACTTGGGGGGCAGTGGCCTTTAGGATTGGGGGTGCACCCAAGCAGGTCCCCTATGTTCTTCTCTGTAATTATGAAAGTTAAAAAATATCCTTTTCCTTAACTCCCTCTAGATCCTGTTTAAGCCTTTGTGCTTCTTCCCCATCCAGGATATCATCATACGATGCTCGATGGTCTGTAGTGACCATGGCATCCATTTGTCTTAGCATGTCTTGCCCTAGTAAATTGGCAGTGAAGTTCTTTGCCACTAAAGGGCGTATCTTTCCCTGTTCTCCATCTGGGCTAGTCCATGTCATAACGGCAACCGTCTCTTTGGACTGGGAGTTGCCCCCTACCCCCAATATTGGGGGCCCAGGTGCCAGATTCCAGTCCGAGGGCACTTTGTCCTCCCTGAGTATGGTTCGGTCTGCCCCAGTGTCAATTAAGCAGTGAAACCTCTTTCCACCTATGAGAATACTCATTAGGGTGGAGTCTGTCCACCAGGGGGATGGTCCAATGGGCTTGGGCCGCCCTGCCACGAGGCTGCCTGGGCCTCACAGCAGAGGGGGTTCCTCCTTGAGTTAAGGGGGCTGAAGGATGCCCCTCCCCTAGTTTAAAGACTTCCTATCTAAATCAAACTTGTATCCCTCCATGCCCCTGGGGCAGGGTGTAGGGGGCGGTTTGCCCTCAGGCCCATTGGCAGGGGATTGTTGTGAACAATCCCTCTTAAAGTGCCCCTCCTGCCCCCATTTAAAACAAGTCCCTCTCCCTGATGGTCTTGGGGTTCCTTGGCCCTGGGCTGCCAGCACCTTAGTAATAGCCTCAGTCATTGTAGACGCCTGAGGCTGTAAAGCTAAAGCTAGTGATTGGGACTGGTGCTGTTGCGTTCCCACATCCTGTGAGGCCACCACCCATCTGCCCAGGAAACTCTTTCTCAATCCCGCGCAGGCCATGCGGTGGTCTGCATTCATCCCTTCCCAGACCAGCAGCTTTACAAACTCATCTCGGAGGTTCCCTGCCGGTAGCTTGCGGTGAACGCTCTGTTGGACTCGGTCTATGAAATCAGGTAGAGGCTCACCCGGTTTTTGTCTCACTCCTGCCATGGGGGGACTCAGTAGGCCCATCATCTAGTTTGTACCACGCGGGAAGTCCTGCCTGCCTCACCTGTTCACTGTATGGGCCAGGTATTGTGGCCTGTTGGATGCCGGTGGAGTACCCTTCCCCCGTCCCTGCTAGCATGGCATAAGTAATAGGTATCGCTGGTTGAGCCTGCTGGTTACTCTCCGCTCACACTCTGCATTCCTCCTTAAAGAAAGCACACCATTTAATAAACTGAGAACTAGTAAGAACAGCTTTGGCCACATCCATCCAGTCCTTAGGGACACACGGGTGATAGGCAATGTCTTGTAATAGGGTCTGGGCCCAGGGAGAGTTTGGGCCATCCTCCACCACTGCCTTGCGGAGCTCTTTAAGATCCTTAGCTTCCCATAGATACCATTCCAAGGGCCTGTTAGCTCCTGGTGCTAGAATGACCGGATACACTTGGGGAAGCGAATCCTGTGGCCTAGAGTCTGGGCTCTCGGGTGGCCCTTCCTTTCCAGAGGAGGTCTCCGATTAGGTTACTTCCCCGGCCCTTGGCCCCTCCAAGGAAGGTTGGTAGGGGTCTGGGTCTTGCAAGTCCTTCTCACAGGTCTTGTAGGGTGTTGTACCTCCCTTCCAATCAGGGGAATAGGGAGGGGGCCTAGGACTGTCAGGGGCACCTGAGTAGCTGCCTCCGCCCCTGCATGCACAGATAGTGCGTTCCTGATCGAATTTGACCTGTTCCTTTTTCTTTTCACTTCCCAAGTCCTCCTGTACTCCTTCTAGGCCTAATG
This sequence comes from Dipodomys ordii, assembly GCF_000151885.1. Lineage (NCBI taxonomy): Eukaryota > Metazoa > Chordata > Mammalia > Rodentia > Heteromyidae > Dipodomys > Dipodomys ordii. The sequence continues at coordinate 14,499,850 of NW_012267221.1, forward strand.
TTGCCTCCTCCTCCTTCTTCTGTGATATAGCATTACCCATATATAGGGTTTCACTTACCCCAAGAGACCACTTAGCCTCGGCCGGTATCTTTTCCTTTCGTGTCCCACATTGGGCGCCAGATGTTGGGTCTTCGTCAGTCCCACAAAAGACGGACGGGGTCCAAGGAAAGGTAAGTGCAGCACGCGCCCGTTCTCCAGACTCCCTCAGCCTGGGAGACAATCAGACACAGAGGGGAGGCAAATCCAGCAGGTAGAAAACTCATTTATTAACAGAGAGCAGCCCTTTTTAAAGCCAAAAAGGGCGGGTGGCATGGCAAGGGAGGAAGAGGAACCAATCACTGTCAAGGTCACACCCTATCATGCACCTGAGCCTTCACAGGCTGGTTAGGCACTGATCCGCAGATCCATTGGGCTCTGCCCACTCTACTCTCTCCCAGCACCATCTTGGCTGCCCATGTGCTCTACAGTAAATTAGGCTCTGCCCACTCAACCCCCTCTCAGCACCATCTTTGCTGCCCATGTGCTCTACAGTTGTTCCTTAACTTTCTTATCTTTTCTATTTCCTATAAGAATAGAAGCCTCCTAGGTATCCGAATGCTGCTAATAGGAGTTATGAATATTTACTAAGATCTTTAAACTTTGGTCTGCTTTACACAAGTCTCCAGTATTATCATTTTTTCCTTTCCTTGTGATGGAATTCATATGCCTTGACAAACTTCCTCCTCTACCACTTCAGGCAGGTGCATGGGGTTACAAAGATGGATTTCTAAAATAGAGTAAATGATTATTACATGAGCAGTTTCAATCTCACTGTTCTCTAACATATTATATCAAACTTATGCTTAAAATACCTTCATATTTCACAAATAATGAACTATCTTGTTCAAGTTGAAATTCAGCAATGTCAAAAGTAATGTTTCCATTTGATAAACCATTGGTTTAGGTACTTATAATGTAAAACCAGTGCAATTGTTCTTCAGACCAATGAACCTCAGTCCATTGTTCAACAAAACATCCTATGCACAAATTTTGTTTCTAGTGTCACAAAAAAAATGAGTTGGAAATTGGGTGTGGTGACTCACACACTTTAATACTAGCTACACAGAAGGCTGAGATCTGAGGATCATGATTCAGAGGCTAGGTGGGCATGGAAGTCTTTGAGAGTATTATCTCCAATTAATTACCAGAAAACCAGAAGTAGTGCTGTGGCTCAAAGTGGTAGAGTAATTGCCTTGAGTGAAAAAGCTCAGTCCCCAGGTAGGACTGTCTCCAGGCCCTATGTTCAAGTCACACAAAAGACAAAAGAATAAATTAAAATATAAAAGAATAAAATGAATAAGAGGTAGTTGAGCAAAATGGCTCATCAAAAGTCCTACCCTCTCAAGAGGCACAGATTAGGAAGGTTGTACTAGACTCTTACCAGAGACCCTATTCAAAAGATAAAGCTAAGACTGGGATGAAAGCTCTATGGTAAAGTAATTACCTAGTATTCTACACATTTGCTTCAAACCTTGGTACAGCCCACCACAAAGAATCCTATTTTAGTATCTTCTTTCCCTTTTACAAAGTATCCATCATGTTTCTCCCTTTCTTATAGGCAGTTGGCAATAATAATAGTTGCTGCTCTCCATACTTGCATGTCTGAGGAGATCTAAATGTGACATATGCCTATTTACACAACTGGTACATAAAGCTTGGCTCTCTTTGTACTTTTGTCAGTTTCTGTGCCCATAATGCCCAAACAGGTATATTTCAATATTTCATAAAGGGAGAGTGATATAAGAGAGACAGAGAGAGAGAGAGAGACAGAGAGAGACAGAGAGAGACAGAGAGAGAGAGAGAGAGAGAGAGTCTGAGACAGAGACAGAGAGAGGTAAATATCAAGTGCAGTTTTGACTCACCCTGTGTGTCACCCTGACTCAGTACTGTGAGACTGATTGTGCTTCAGACATTTAGTTATGGGACTCCTGTCTTGCCCTGACATTTTTGAACATTTTTTTTAAAAAAGATCCCAGGTAGGACTGATGAAACAGCTGTGCAAGCATGGTGTGTTATCTGTAGCAACTCCAAGTCTGGCATGTGCTTTTTAAACAACAAGTTCTTAGAGTTAGTGAAGGGTAATATTTCAAAGTCAGTGACATTTGAAAATACCTAAAAAGGAAAATTTGTTATAAACATGGGGGAGTAGCTACACAAAATTCCCAAGTAGAGGAAATCCAATACAAAGGAAGAAATTGGCATTGATATCAGATTAACATCTAATAGGGTTTATTTTGAGATAAGTTGTTGCATATCCAACAGCCTCATTGAATTCTCTTTCATTGGAGTTGGGAATGCCTGTATGAAAAATAGGTCAAGTCCCAGTATGCTTTACTCCACTTAAATTCCAGTCATTTGCCTGATAAAAGAAAAATATACAATAGCCATCTTTTCTTTCTGTTGGTTTATTAATTCACTCACTGTATTTTATCCAAATTACAAAGCAAAATTCAGGCTACATAAATTACACACAACTCTGTCTATATTATTCCCATATTGGCCTGTTAACAAATTCTACCTATAGCCTAATATAAAATAAGATATCTTTATGATAGTTTAGCATTCCAAAGTGTTGCAAAAAAAGGAATAAAAACATGAAGGAACATTAAAACAGAAAATGAGTGTGTCTCACATACATAGCTTTTAAAGATGAGAGTGCGAGTACAAATAAGTGTAGCTTCTGTTTAATCTTCACATTACAAAAGTTGTTTTCATAAGAAGAGAAATCAGATCCATCTTTTGTCAATGGTTCATTTAAAGAATCACTTACATGTGGCATATTAATGCCAGATAGGCAGACATGGAGCATTGCAGATCTAAGAGAATGTATGTAAATATTACCAGTATTTATGCCAAAGTAGGACAAGTTGAGACTAAGAATTGATAAATATTTGTGATTCAGAATGGAGAAGTTATTTCTTAAGATGAGGTAAACAAATGTTACCCTCCTTCATTTGACTCTACAAATGGGTTTTGAAATCCTTAAGAAGCAGCTTTGTTTCCAATCTCTTACTTGTATTATTAAGACTGGTACTTTTCAAGACAACTTAATCCTAGTGTATCTAGGTAATCTTATATTTCATTGAATTTAAGAAAACACATTAACCTCATAATCTGAATTTGTGTCCCAAAAGAAAAGAATCTCGTGAATTTATGTCTTTCGAATCTTCATGTTTGTAAGAGTGAAAATCTGCTTGAATCATAGTAAAATACTCCAAATTTGATTTCAATCTCAGTAGGTTGAATTAGCATTTTAAGTTGTTAATTGAATACATTGAAGATAAAATCTTACATGGATTTGTTCTTCACATGATGCTTATATTCTTTTTTTAAAAATAAAAATTTTTATTGTGAAAATACTGTACAGAAGGGTTACATTTACATGAGCAAGGTAATGAGTACATTTCTTATCAAGCATTGTTGCCTCCTTTGTTTTTCCCCTACCATCCCTTATCTCCCATCTCCACAAAAGTGTAATACTTGTCCGATAATGTTTTCTAGAGTGGTTGATGACTTAAAAAGTGTTAATAGACAAGTCAATATGAATAAATTCTTTGTGCAACTATGTGTGTGCGTGCATGTGTACATGTGTGTGCATATACACTTCAATCCACTTTTGAATCACCATCATGAGAGAAGTAGTGCTCAAATTTTTTCCTTCATACTAATGACAATCCTCCCTCTACCATGAACATAGACACAAATTTCTCACAAAGTGTCTTCACAGTCACTAAGTCCTGTCCAATTTTTCATAAAGGGAATGTTTTTTTTCTCTAGTTTTGTAAATACTGAAGAGACCTGAACTATCTTTTATTATATTTGAACTCAAAAACTCAATTAGCTTTATAAAATGTTTTGCCATTTTCTGTTTTGCTCCTGTCATACAGGCTTTATTGGATTTCAAAATAGCAATTTGTTATACCTTCCAAATTCAAATAATGTAGGAATATGTACATATACATGAAATAATGTAATAATTTCCCCTACTCTAATTCTAGACCTTCTTTTCCACCTGTTTTCCATCCCTACAATATATAGCCAGTATTTTCAACTTAATATGAAAATACTCATAAAAAGTATACATATATACATGTGTATATTTTATATATGTAATCTAGACATCCAGACCATACCTTCTCTCTGGGTCATATCTTCCAGCAAACAATATTCCTTTGAATACTCTATACTCCAAACCCATTGAAAATATTCAAATTAATATTCAGTTCTGTTTTCCCTGCTCTGTTTGACTTCCCAAACAAAATTAAATTAAGTAAATATTCTAAACCTTCCCATTGGTACCATCTCTGTTTCTTGAAAATATACCACGTTGGTGTAGTTTCCATGTGTCTCTGTGTGGGGTAACATTTCTCTTGTCTTTAGAACAAGAATATAATAATTATTTTCTGTCCTGAGCTTATTCAGTATATAGTCTTAAGCCTATATTTGTTTGACTAGCTCATGAAAGAATGCAGAAGATATTTTGTACCTACATATATATATCCAAACATTCACATGATTTCTAAATAGATTGAATTCTATTACATAACTAACATTCTACATTTTTTCTGAATATGTAACATGTGGTTCTATATCATTGAAGACATCTTTCATCATTTCATATTCTTTATGTGATATAACTATTGTGATAGATGTCTTTAGCTTGACCTCCCAGAACTTCTCTCCTCTTATTCTACCCTGCACTAAAAGAAGATTTACATGGTTTCCCCTGCACTCTGGTTTCTGAAGTGTTGACAAATAGGAAGTTCTTCAGGAAACAATTGAAAGGGACAAGTGGGAGGGGTAATTGTTCCTGGCTCCCTTGATGGGTGTTTGCCAAACCCTACTTGTGTCCTTTCACTGAGGCCAGTTCTCTCAAGGAGTTCTGTTCTCTCTTTACACCTTCTGAGCTTTCTTCATGCCTTTTGAGGAATTTGTGAAGGAAAGCTATTCTACTGATAATAACATTCATTTAGTGAAGCAGCTTTTGTGGTCTCCCTAGATACTGATGATACATTATCTCTTTCATAGGTAAACTCTCATCAATTTATCATGATTCTTGGTTTCTTTGGCGATCCAACTGATATAATTATCTGATGTTCCTCTACCTCCTAATATCCAATTTATTTTAAGTGTTTTGCTGAAATGAATATTATTCTACATATATATATACATACTAATATTGGTGGGGGTTTTTAAGGGTGGGGGCGGGTCCAGTCGTAGGGCCTGAACTCTGGGCCTGGGTGCTTTCCCTCAGCTCTTCAGCTCAAGGCTAGCACTCTACCACTTGAGCCACAGCGCCACTTCCAGCTTTTTTTTCTGCTTATGTGGTGCTGTGGTATCAAACCCAGAGCCTCATGCATGCAAGGCAAGTGCTCTACTATTGAGCCACCTTCCCAGCCCCAGGTGTTTTTTATTTCTGTAACATGTGGGCCACTCAAAACTGTACATGTGTACACTCAAAACTGTAATACATTTTTAATGTGTGTAGATACTTCTGATATCTTTCTAATGGAACAATTTAAGACAATCCACACTTGACTATCCATTTAGTTATGTATTTGTTTCACTAATTTTCTATCTAGAAATTTTAAGGCTTACTAAGTAGACATTCCATAAAGTACTTACCAATTACTAATGTATAAAATTTAGTACATGAACTTTATCATTTTAATATATCCTAAGAATCACTAGATAATTTCTATGGTTTAACATATGCAAAATAATGTCTTTATTTAACTTTACATGAACTTGAATATATTACTGACTATATAGCAATCTCTTATCTATTTTGTCTAATTATATTTCTTCTTCAATGAGTTTCAAGATACAATCTTTTGCCTTTCTATTAGGTATTTATATTAGTGTCCCATATTAAATTGTGAGGGTTTAATTGAGTGGTTGGAATGCACAAAATTTAACATTTAAAATAGATAATAATTCTCAAGTTAAATAATTTTGTATGCAATGACAAATCATATGGCTATTCATCTATGCTGAGATATATGTTGCTATTATCCACAGCTAGTCTTTCTACACTGTTTGATCACAAAGAATGTGTTCTATTCCAGGGGCAGATACAAGATAATGGAATGAAGAACTGTGAAAAATAAAATACTTTTCTAAGAAGTCATAAAGTGACTGTGTTTGATAGACATCTACAATTGATGTGTGGCTTGAAGAGAAATTAGATAAATTTAAGCAAAAGTGTTTTATTTTTTAAGTTTTTAGTTTTATTGTCAAGGTGATTTACAGAGGGGTTACAATTGCATACATAAGATGTTGAGTATATTTCTTATCAAACATTGTTAACCCCTCCTTCATTTTTCTCCCACTTTCACACTCCTCTATTTCCCCCACCCCAGAAGTTGTAAAGTTCATTTCCAACATACTGACCTGTGAGTATCTCTGTTGAATTGGTTAGCTGTCCTTTGTCTTAACATTTTGTTGTTCCCCTTCCCTAATTCAGATAAACATATATACAATACCCAGGGTACCAAAATCAAATGCAGTGGCAAAAGGGGATAAGCCATAGGGGAAAAAAGAATGAAAGAAAAAAAATAAATGACTTGACTGGAGGAAGATGGCAAAGGAAAAGCTGGAGGCTAAATAATCTCTCACATAGAAATCAGTTTTAGTGTTCTAGTGAACAGTCCTAGGCTAGAGAATCACACCAAGTGTGCTACCACAGTACAGAAAGTATGCCGAGAGAGGGAAAATCCAGGCAAGTAGACAGATCTGAGCAGGTGCCAGTAGCTGAGGCTGCAGCAGCGGCTGTGACCACCATACCAACAAAGAGAGTCTGGGACAAAGATGACAGACACAGCCTGAGAGCAGATTCTATTTACCACCATCAAGAACTGACATGGAGCAGAAATCTTCATCCTGCATATTGCAGACCAGGGACAGCCCAGGAACTAAGAGTCTGGCATGAATAGAACCCTTACATCCTCACTCCTCATGGAGCAATGATGGTAAGTCCACCCCTCCCATACCACTGAAAATCTCCATCTTTGATACTGACAAAAGTCCTGCTGAAGAGCTATCTCCGACTCAGGCCTTGGAAGAAAACAAAAAGAGCCATTTAACAGGTCACAGAAACCTGACCTGACCTGCCAGGCTCAGCTCCCCAGACTAATGTCACCTTGCCCACACAGAGACGGCTCTACCCCTGGAGGAGTGACTTTCTTCACTGGGTAAAAAAAGCCAGAGACTGCCCCTTCCCACTGCAGCCTAGACAAACAATTGAAACTCAGTAAACATAAACTCTGAGAATGGCTCCAGGTTGGGCTCTGTGAGTGTCTCAGGAGCCAGTCCCTCAGGGAAAAGCTACTGATTGCTGATAGGTCTCAACCCTGCCCAGAACCTAGCCTCATAACATCAATTCCAAGCCAGAGGAAACAGCCATTTCCCTCTCTTGTGATACTCAAAGCTGATCTCCTTCCCACTGAGCTAGCGTGGGAGGAGGATCACAAAATCTTGGGTAACACAAATCATTTTTCTCCCTGCTCAAACAAAGTGACTTAAGAAACCAATCATGCCACAGGAAAACCAAACAGCGCAAGCAGACCAGAGACTCCACCAAGAGACTGGTTACAGACATAGGGGAGATACAAGATCTCACCCCACCTCCGGAAAAAAAAATCAAAGAAATCTTTTATCTACCCTTATTTTTATTCTTATTTTTTAAATTGTTTTCTTTTATTTTTTCTCTCATAATTTTATTTTAGGTGTGTGTGTGTGTGTGTGCGTGCATGTGTGTGCATGTGTGTGTGTGTGTGTGTGTGTGTGTACATGCGCTTTCTTTTTTAAATCTCTTGACATTTTGGTCCTTTTTATTCCTTTTTTTCTTTTTTTCCCTCTTTTTCTTTTCTTTTTTTTTGATGTGACTTAATTGCTGTTCTGCTCACCCCCAGATATAAGTGTGACTTAATTACTGTTCTGCTCATCCCCATATATAAACCTGTAGTCAATTATTAGACCTTATCCCCTATTGTGGACATACTTAATCCAGAAATTTATTACACATTTCACAACTTCTTAGGCTTAACTTTTTTTTAATAAGTATTATCTCTTTATACTATATAATTTTCAAGTATTCTAATTTTAAAAATTTTTATTTTTTTATTTTTTTCATGTTTCCTTTTTATCTCTCCATTTCTCTCAACCTATCCTTTTCTTCTCTCAATATCATTTTTCATACTTACAGAATTTTTAAGTGTTTCATATTTAAATTTAAGTTTCAATCTTTCCATTTTTTCTTGTTTTCTTTATCTTTCTCCAATCCATTTACCTCTCTGAGGTTTAGGAGTTGGTTAAATTCACTCTCCTTTTACCTCTCCACATACCTCTAATCCTATTTTCCTCCACAATTCTCCCTAAACCTAATAATTTCTGTTTTGCTGAATCCCTCTTGGATGTTCTTAGCCCATTAATCCATATTTGTTTGATGCTGAATAGATTGTATCTGTTGAACTAGATTGTATCTGCCATTTTGACTGTACAACTACAGGACTGTGGCTGATGCTCCCCTTAAAATAGTGTTCTAGCACAAAATTGGTGTTACTTTCATACCAAATGGGCAGAACAAGCCATAGAAATACAAAAAAAATTGCAAGTCCAGTCCAGGTATCTCAACTCCCACTCATGATAATCAGGTAACAGAACAGTTCATGAATAATCCGGAGGAGAGTTCCCAAAAAGCTCTACAAACACCACTGGTAAACATAGTGAATGAAAAGATTCAAAACCTGCAAAGGACTCACTGTGAGCTTGGTAGGGATCGAGAGGAGGCAAACGGAAGATTAACACAGGAATCTCATGAGTGTGAGAAAGTTACTCAAAGAATAATACAGGAATTGTGTCATCAGGCAGAGAACACTCAATATAATTGTGTGAGCAAGCTCAGAACAGTCAAAGAGAAAGACAGGAATTGTGTGAGAAGGCTGAGAACAGGCAGAGAGAAATACAGGAATTGTGTGAGCATGAGGTAGCTAATCAAAGAGTAATACAGGAATTACATGAGTGGGATGAGAATAGACAAAGATCAATAGAGACATTCATGGAATCCATAAACAGATAGCTGAAGGAATCTCGGGAGATCACAAAGGGAATCCTGAATGGAGTCCTTCAGAAGGAAAGAGAATTCAAGGAAACCATGACCAATCAACTAACTGATTTGAGAATAAACATTCAACACCAAATTAAGGAAGCAAAGAAGTTCATACAAGATCTAAAACAAACCTCCAACAAAGAATTTGAAGCCATCAGAGCTGACCAATTAGAAGGAAAGGAAATAATAAACAAAGTCTTGACAGTAGCTTAGACCATGCAGAAGATCGAATCTAGGGGATTGAAGACAGCATAGATATTAGATATTATAGAGAAAAAACATACAACTATTTAAGACAAATCCAATAAATATTATAGATCTCTTTACTATTTGGAAGACACCATCAGAAGGCCTAATCTGAGGATAATGGGTGTAGAGGAGCACCTAGAGACAGAAGTTAATGGTCTAGGAAATTTATTTAGCAGGATTGTAGCAGAGAACTTCCCAAATATGCAAAAAAGTTGGCCTATTCAGATACAAGAAGCTTTTTAGAACCCCAAATAGACCAGACCAGAACAGGACATCCCACCGTCACATTATAATCCACACAGGATCAATTCAGACCAAGGAAAGGATCCTTAAAGTTGTCAAGGAGAAAAGATCAATCACCTATAAAGGGGAAACAATTAGAATCACCTCAGATTTCTTAGCAGAGACAATTAAAGCAACAAGAGCCTGGAATGATGTATGCCATGCCATAAAGACAAACAACTATCAACCAAGAATACTGTACCCAACTAAACTCTCCTTCATAACCGAAGGTCAAATAAAAGCTTCCATAGCAAAGAAAAACTGAAATAATATATCTCCACCAAACTAGCCCTACATAAGATACTTAAAGATGTCATACACCAATAAGACCACAATAAAGGCCACAAAACCACACCCAAACTGAGAATCCAAGAACCATAAGAAGAAGCCAGTTGTCGCAGCCCCCAAGAAGATGGATAACATGGTAGGAACTATCAAACACCTCTCAGTCCTAACTCTCAAAATTAATAGATTTAATTCTCCAATTCAGCAACATAGACTGTCTAGTTGGATTAAAAAGCAAGATCCTTCTATCTACTGCCTTCAAGAGTCACACCTTGCCCTCCAAAAAACAAACATATTTTGAAAATGAAAGGCTGGAAAAAAATCTATCAAGCAAACGGCCCCCATAAACAAGCAGGATTTGCAATCCTAATATCAGATAAAACAGACTTCAAATTAAAATTAGTGAGAAGAGATAAAGAAGGTCGCTACATGCTAATTAAGGGATCTCTCCTTCAGGAGGATATTATAATTCTAAATATCTATTCACCAAAAAATGAAGCACCCAAATATTTCCAAGAAACACTACTTTCCCTCAAATCTCACATAGATCTAAAGACATTAATTGTTGGGGACTTTAACACGCCACTATCTCCACTAGATAGATCAATTTGGCAAAAACTCAACAGAGAAACCACAGATCTAAACAACTGCATAGATAAACTAGATTTAACAGACAACAACCAATTATTTCACCCAGAAGCATCAAAATACATGTTTTTCTCAGCAGCACATGGAATATTTTCCAAAATAGACCACATTATAGGTCTCAAAGCAAATGTCCAAATTCAGAAACATGGAATTTATGCCCTGCATTCTCTCAGACCACAATGGAATAAATTAGAACTCAACACCAAAAGACACCAAAGAAAGTCCTGTAACACATGGAGGCTGAACAATACATTGTTGAATCACCAGTGGGTCATGGAAGAGATTAGAAAGGAAATTCAAATGTTCAAAATATTCAACAAAAATGAACACACAAATTACCAGCTCCTCTGGGACCTAATAAAAGGCAGTACTCAAGGCAACTTTATAGCTCTGAGTTCCTACATCAACAAATTGGAGAGATCTGAAACCAACAATTTAATGAGACATCTGAAGCTCCTTGAAAAAGAGCAGCAAGCTTAATCCCAATCCAGTAGACACAAACAAATAATTAAAATTAAATCAGAATTAAATGAATTAGAATAAAAAAAGCAGAAATAACCACGATTCAGAACATTGTAAGGGAATACTTCTCAAACCTTTATGCTAATAAGTATGATAACCTGGAAGAAATGGACCTTTTCCTCACAAATTTTGACATGCCGAAACTAAACCAAGATGAGTTAAAACACCTAAACAGGCCCATATCAAGCATTGAAATAGAAACAGCAATACAGAACTTCCATCTAAGAAAAGCCCAGGCCCAGATGGATTTACAGCAGAATTCTACAAAGCCTTCAAAGCAGAACTCACACCAATACTCCTCCAACTCTTCAATGAAATTGAAAGAGAAAATTCACTATCAAACTCTTTCTATGAAGCCATCATAACCCTCATCCCAAAACCAGGCATGGACTCATCAAAGGAAGAGAACTATAGACCAGTTTCTTTGATGAACATTGATGCAAAACTTCTCAACAAAATTCTGCCCAATCAACTTCAAAAATTCATCCAAAAAATCATACACCACTATCAAACAGCATTCATTTCAGGGATGCAAAGCTGATTCAGTATATGCAAATCAATTAATATAATTCATCACATCAACAAGAGCAAGGATAAGAACCACATGGTTATCTCAATAGATGCAGAAAAAGCATTTGACAAGATCCAACGCCCTTTATAATGAAGGCTCTGGGAAAACTAGGAATCCATGGAACATTCCTCAATACAATAAAGGCTGTATATGACAAACCTACAGCCAGCATTATACTCAATGGTAAAAAACTAAAGCCGTTTCCTCTAAACTCAGGAAAAAGACAAGGATGTCCACTTTCTCCACTTCTCTTCAATTTAGTATTAGAATGCCTAGCTACAGCAATAAGACAAGATGCAAACATAAAGATGATCCAAATAGGGAAAGATGAAGTAAAACTCTCCCTCTTTGAAGATGACACGATCTTGTATTTAAAGAACCTCATGGACTCCACTCCCAAATTATTCGAGCTGATTCAAAACTTTGGCAAATTAGTAGGGTATAAAATTAACCCTCAAAAATCAATGGCTTATATGTATGCCAACAATGAGAAGAGCGTGGCTGAAATTAGGAAAGCAACTCCATTCGTAATAGCCACACAAAAAATAAAATACCTAGGAATTAACTTAACCAAAGAAGTGAAGGACATCCATGATGAAAACTTTAAAAACCTGAAATAGGAAATCAAAACAGAACTTAGAAAGTGGCAAAACCTTCCATGCTCCTGGACTGGAATGATCAACATTGTGAAAATGGCAATACTTCCCAAGGCTATCTACAAATTCAACGCGATATCTATCAATATTCCAATCTCATTTTTCAAGAAAATAGAGGAGGAAATCCAAAAATTCATATGGAACAATAAAGGACCCCACATAGCAAAAACGATCCTTAACAGAAAGAACAATGCTGGAGGAATATCAATACCAAATTTCAAACTCTACTACAAAATCATAGTAATCAAAATAGCTTGGTACTGGCATAAGAACAGACTTGAGGACCAATGAAATGCAACTGAAGCCCCAGAAATGAATCCACAGACCTATAGCCACCTAATCTTCGATAAGAGAACTAAAAAAATAGAATGGAAGAAAAACAGCCTCTTCAGTAAATGCTGCTGGCAAAATTGGTTAATCACCTGTAGAAAACTTAAGCTAGATCCTTATATATCACCTTGCACCAGAATCAACTCCAAATGGATCAAAGACCTTAGAGTCAATGCAGAGAACCTGAAAATATTACAGGACTAAATAGGAGAAACCTTAGCTCTCCTTGGCACAGGCCGAAATTTTCTTAATAGAGACCCAGAAACACAACAAATCAAAGAAAGGTTGGACAAATGGGATTGCATGAAGCTGCAGAGCTTCTGCATGGCAAAGGACATATCTAGCAAGATCAGTAGAAAGCCCAGGGGTTGGAAGAAGATCTTCACTAGCCATACAATGGACAAGGGTCTCATACTTAAAATATACTCAGAACTCAAAAAATTAAATTAAAGATTTAAAGAGAAACTTCTCTGAAGAGGAAAAAAGAATGGTCACATATAGACACATGAAGAAATGCTCAACTTCTCTAGCCATAAAATAAATGTGAATCAAAACAACATTCAGATTCTACCTCACCCCAGTTAGAATGGCTATAATCAAGAACTCTAATAACACCAGATGCTTCAGAGGATGTGGCCTACTGCATTGTTGGTGAGAGTATAAACTTGTTCAACCACTTTAGAAAGTAGTATGGAGGTTCCTCAAAAGACTCCACATAGAGCTCCCCTATGACCCTGCAATCCTAATTTGGGGCATTTACCAAAATGATCACAAACAAGACCGTACTAAAGCTACCAGCACAAGTATGTTTACTGCAGCATTAAATATGGAACCAACCCAGGTGCCCCTCATTAGATAAATGAATCAAGAAAATGTGGTGTGTGTGTGTAAATATATATAATTGAATTCTATGCCTTCATCAGAAAGAATGACATCATCCCATTTTTTAGGAAATTGCAAGACTTAGAGAATATTATATTAAGTGAAATAAGCCAGGCCTCCCCAAATACTAGGTCCCATGGTTCCCCTTATTTTCAATAACTAGTATATGTCTGGGACAAAAGTCAGATAAGATGAAGTTAAGTTAAAGAAACCCCAAGATAAGGACACAAGTGTTTTTTTCTTCCTTGTTATTGTTTCTAAGGTATTTATAAGGTAACATGTGATTTTTTTGTTGCTTTGTATGTCCCCCCCCTGTTTAACCCCCGCTTTCTGCTATATTTGATGTTGGTATAATTTGGGGAGGGGAAGGGACAAAATAAATGTCTAAATAGGGATACAGATTGACCCATTGCAACAATGACATGTACAAGATGCTATGTTGAAAAACAATTTGGGGTGGGGGAGTTGGGGGAGATTGGAGGAGTTGGGAAGGATGGGATGGTAGGGGAAAAGAGAAGGAGGAGGCAACAATACTTGATAAGAAATGTACTCATTACCCTGTCCATGTAACTGTAACCCTTCTGTACAGTATTTCCACAATAAAAAACTTATTTAAAAAAAGGAATAACTTCATGTAGTACATTAAAAACAACAACAACAAAAAAACTTTTGTTTCCCTATCTTAAGAGCTCATTTTGCTTAGCACCATCTTATACAGCCAGAGGTACATATGTATTGAGCTATTGTGATTTTCTTTTAGGACTAACCTAAACACATACTAATTATTACAAAGAGGGAAACCATCTAACATATGTTTCTTTGGGTCTGGCTTACTTCACTTAATAATGTTTTTTTCCAAGTCTTTTCATTTCTTTGTTTTAGTTTTTACTTATCAAACAACTGGGTGTTCTATTAACATAGTATACTAGAGAAATTCATCTGAGAAAGACAAAGAGTAGAGGATTATAACTGCTTGAACTTTGGTTCTTATATTAAAAATTTGGGAAACAAGAAGGAAGTGTTGACTCAATAAAATTAGGCAATAAGACTTCAAGTATGAAGATATTCTACCCCTCAATACAAGTAAATACATGGCATAATTTTCTTGCTAAAAAAGAAAGTTAAAACCAGATCTAGAATCTAGGTGCTCTAGCTTTTCTGGTTCATTCTCTTTGTGAGGTTTTACTTCCAGGAAATTCTGTCCTGACATCTTGTATATCTTTTGGACAACTTGGGTATAGGTATGACAAATAGATCTACAGGGAGACTAGTTTCTATGAACCTAGAATTTCTCAAATTTGAGAATACCTAAGTTTTCTCTCTACTTAGAGTTCACCAAAGAGATAATAGTCACAAGTCTCTACTACTTTTTAGCTAGAAGTTGATATAAGAACATAGCTTTCAAAAATAAAACTCAAGTCTGTGTTTGTTCACACATCATTGTTTTGCCATTGTTTTGTATACCACATAAAGCATGAAGAAGGCCACCATGCAAAGCTCCAACTTTGCTAAACAAGCATAGGTAATAATAATGCAAGGTCACATCATATTCCAAAACTAATATAAAACTGATTTGCTGATTTTCTAAATGTTTCTTATTAATGGACACTCAAGAAAATGTTATTTTCAAACTTTCAAATTATAGTCAGCTTTTTGTTACATACAGAGTCTTGTGTATGACCCCAATTAATTCTTTACTTAAAAGTCAATGATATGAACCTTGGAAAACTGAGAAGTGCAGATTATTTGAGTCTAAGAATTCAAGACCAAATTGGGAGCCAGTGGCTCATGCTTATAATCCTAGCTATTCAGAAGGCTGAGATCTGAGGATCATGGTTCAAAGCCAACCTGGGCAGGAAAGTCCATGAGACACTTATCTCCAATTAAGCACCTGAAAACTGGAAGTGGTACTGTGGATTCAGTGGTGGAACACTCACCTTGAGCTGAAGAGCTGAGGAACAGTGCCCAGGCTCAGAGTTCAAGCCCCATGACTGACAAAATAATAATAATAAATAATAATAATAATAATTCAAGACCAATTTGGACAAATTCATTTTTTCTGCTACAATTTTAAAGAAAAATCTAAAAATATGCATGATAAAGTACACAAAGAAATGTCCACCTTCGCTATGGAAATAAAAATCTATGTTTAAATAATGCAGTAACAGAATATATATTCTACCCAAGATATCCTACAAACAACATGTATACCTAAAACCTGTATCTGTCTCACATCTGAGTAAGCTGAGCAACCACATTCTCACTGAATGCATGTTAAGTTTCAGGACAGAATTTGAGGAAATATTTCTGAGCACTGTGAGACCTAAATGGGAGCAAGTCGATTGAAAAGGATAGCAGAATTGATGTACCTCAAACTCAATGTAAACTTCCCATTTCTTCTGAGAGACTGAAGCATGAACTCAAAGGAAACTTGAGCCTCACAAATTCTTGCTAAATGAAAGAGTGTGACAAGGAGAGGCCACTCTTTGTCATCTGAGGACTATAAAGGAAGCCATGAGGCATTGAAGAGTAAGAAAATACTTCTTGTCTTTGTTCCACCCATTCCGTCCTGGTCTAGCCTCGGGTATCCCGAAGGGAGGATGAGAAGGTGAGTGGGACAGCAATAGCAAAAATAGTCATCAGTTAAAACTCAAGGGTAAAGGTTAACACTTTCTCCTTCAGAAGAACTTTGTTCTGAAGAGTATATAAGCAATTAATCTTTATTGACTTGTTTTCCTCTTGATTCTGTCATCACTTGGTCTCCTAGGCAATCACAATTACCCAAAGTGTGTCAAAGAGTTGGGTAAAACAAAACTCTGGTTTTCTAGTTTTACTAAGCTGCAAAATGTTACTGAAGAGGTAGGAAGAATACCACATGAACCACAGCAAGTAGGGCTACCTCAAGAATTCAAGACCATCCCAATACTTTAGAACCAATTAAATATCAGAATAATATAAATCACATGATGTTGAAGGCTTTTTGACAAAGTTCTATCTCTAATCAAGATCAAAATTTTCAACCAACTAGGGCTAACAATGAATATCTTTTAATAAAACTTGATAATTTATACAAACCACTGAAGTTCTAATAATGAAAAAAATGTTCTCATTAATATCAGGAATATGACAAAAGATATAAGCTTTAATCCTTCTTTCCTATGCTATCTTGGGTAATCTAGACATTATATTTAAAAAATAAAAGCAGTTCATTGGGAAAAGAAAGATTCAAACCGTTTTTCATTGAGGATCACAATTTTGTATGTGAAATGTCCAAAAGAATTTTACAACAAACCCCAAAAGACATGAAACTAAAAAGTCATCTTAACAAATCAAAGGTTCAAGGTGGGTCTTGAAATTCAGTCATATTCCTATTTACTACTAAATAAATATTGGAAACTGATTTCTTATACAAAAGCAGCACTTAGAATGGATTCATTTTAGGCAGATAAACATATTTTGATATAGGATCTATCACTGAAAAATTCAAAACATTGATGAAAGCAGACCACATATATATTATACACAGAATGAAAGACTAATATATTTAAGATGTCAACTTTCCCTTAACACATAGGTGCTACTATTAATGTCCAGAAATGTTTCTACAAATCTGAGCAATTTTAGAAATTTACATAGAATGCCAAAAAACCTAGAAGAACCAAAAACATCTTTGGGGAAAAAGTAAATTTATAGATCCCATGCTATTATAACACATAATATTAAACTTCAGTAGTCAGTAATATGTGACAGTCAATGGGGAACTGGTTCAGCTTAGGGGAATCTTAGCAGAGTTTCTAGAAAATGGCACAGAGAAATATGACTAATTTTTTTAATCAGGGTTATAGTATGGTAATACAATACATATGTACAATATGTAGTAAGCAAATTAGAGTATTTTCATTCTTTCAACCATTAATCATTTTTCTCTAACACTACTGTTATATTTATTATTTATTTTATTTCTTTTACTTTTTTCTTTACTACTTTTGCTTAATATTTTATTTAAATATAGAATAACTTTTAATTATACCATCAATTATTCAGAATTTCAAGCACTGGATAAGGAAAGAGAACAAAAACAAATACAGGAACAGAAATACATGGATATATTTGAGAAGAAAGTTAGCTGTGACAGTGAATAAACACAGCAAAATAGTATGCAGGAAGAATGGTATCAATGTTCCCTCTACCATGTGACAAGAGCTATGACTGTTACATGTGAAGAAGAGAGATGGATCATCAAAAGTTTTAGATCATGATCAAATTCCATCCCTTGACTACTTCCAGTATGTTTATTTTTCCATTATTTTTTGTTATCTGTAAGTGGTTGTACAGGGTGATGTCATTTAACAAAGAAGTATGTGACGACAATGCATCTTTATTTGGATTACTCCCATCAACAATATCCTTCTCTTTTTACCCACCTCCTCCTTTACATTTCTTAATTTTGTGGTATGTTTTTCCCTACTATTAAGGAATTGAACAAAGGGGTTACAATTCCATAAGCCAGGTAATGAGTACAATGCTTCTTGTACAATGTCACACCTTCCTTTAATTTCTTCTATTTCCCCCCTCCCATCTAAGCCCACAAATTGTGTATTTCATTTTTTAACAGTGTATATTGAATACAATGATTGCTTTTGTTCACCCCATTCCTGTACTTCCTCTGTGTCCCTCCTAATATAACTCCATTA
Source organism: Dipodomys ordii (assembly GCF_000151885.1). Lineage (NCBI taxonomy): Eukaryota > Metazoa > Chordata > Mammalia > Rodentia > Heteromyidae > Dipodomys > Dipodomys ordii. The sequence continues at coordinate 14,518,117 of NW_012267221.1, forward strand.
ATAATTTTTATGTGCTAGAAATTTCATGCTTTCTTCTAGTCATTTTAAAATATATCACAGGTTTCTTTGTTCAGTATGTTAATACACAATGGTAATGAAGAATGTAGTGATTTCTCCACTTTATATTACTGATTTCTCTAATTGAGAGCACATTACATTCCTATTTCTATCTGTATCACTTATGAAGACATGAGAGTGCATGTAAATTTGGGGAAGAATTTGATTTTCTTTGGATTTCATCTCCTTCCACTAGCCAGTGATGGAATTGTTGGATATAGTTACTATATTTTCAGTTTTACTTAAAATATATAATCACTTTTATTTATACAAGTAAAAATAAAAACTATGATCAGCTTTAGTTACCTTTTATGTTATTCAGTCAGTCAGAATAAACCAAAATTTTGAAAATGCAAATAATAAAGTCAAAATATTCCATAGTACATCTTTTAAAACTGAAATATTTTCTGTCTTCTCTGGCTTTAGATTTGTACACTTATAAGGATCATGTAACTGTAACCCCTCTGAACAACATTTTACAATAAAAATATACAAAAAAGGATTATGGAAACAACTTCTCTACTTCCATATAAGTGTATAAATATATCAATATTAATGCTGTATATCATTGACAAGTGCATTTATTGCACCTCCAAAATAGTTTTTTCTGCCAGATGTGGTGGCTTACACCTGTAATCCTAGATACTAAGGAGGCTGAGATCTGAGGTTCAAGGTTCAAAGTCAGCCAAGGCAGAAAAATCCATGAGACTCTTATCTACAAGTAACCAGCAATAAGGCAGAGATTTGGGATCAAGTGGCAGAACACACACGCACACACACACACAGAAACACACACACACACACAGAGTTCCTTCTAATTTTATGCCTTTTTCAGGAGGTTACTGATATCGATGGCAGTAGATTACAAAAGAATCATGTAAAAATGCTTCCTAAAACTATTACATATATTGGAATATATTGGAATCTGTTGCAATATATATAATATGTAATTTTGAGATGAAATTTATTATGTTGAATTTAATAATTATTTAATATTGGATCTTTCTCTAACAATTTGATTTTTTCTTCAAGAGAAAAGGATTTAAAACACAATTAAATAATTTTTACTTATCTTTGAAATTTAAAAAATCAACTCAAGGGCTGGGAAGATGGCTCAGAGGTAGAGTGCTTGCCTTGCATGCCTGAGTCCCTGGGTTCAATTCCTCAGCACCACATAAGCAAAAAGAAAAAAACCGGAGTGGTACTGTGGCTCAAGTGGTAGAGCGCTAGCCTTGAGCTGAAGAACTGAGGGACAGCACCCAGGCCCAGAGTTCAGGCCCACGACCGGACCCCCCAAAAAATATCAACTCAAATTCATATCTTGCATTCATAATTGAATTTACATTTTTGATGTTCCAAGTGGTTAGGTTATATTCCCCAGTTATTCTACTCAACCAAACACTAATAGTCTTGTTCTGATGACATTCTAAATGTGGGATTACAATCCATAGTCAGTTGACTACTTGAAGCAATGGCAATTATTTTATATAACCTATGTGAACCTGATTCAGTCAGGTGAAAGGAATTAAAGAACTGAAGATTTGTGAAAGAAGAATACATTCTATGGGCATTGACTTTACCCTATGTCTGAAAATCCCATTCTGTCCCTCCTGATTCCCTATCCAACAGATGCCAGATATACTTAGCTATTCTCAGAAACAATGTAAGCTAGTTCCTTGAAATAAAAGTTTTCTATTGTATTTCCTATTGATTTTTTTCTATGGTGTATACTACAGTGATACATTTGTCTAGATTATAATTCCACGCATATTACGAATCAGTGCAATGCACCTCAAAATTACTAAATTGTTTCTTGTTCTCAATTAAAATAATACTGCAACATCTTATGAAATTATATTTTATTTCTACAAGGTGTCTTTTTTATATTTTTATGTCAACTTATTTCCACTTTATTTTGTTTAGCACTGCAGTTTGGTTAGTGAAATACCTAGGTAGGAAAACTTGGTGGATTAGAATTTTTCTCTGCTCCAGTCTAAGAGAATGCAGTTCACACTTGCATCTGTATTTCATCAAAATATTTTTTAATTGTGAAAATACTGTACAGAGGGGTTACAATAACATGGGCAAGATGATGATTACATTTCTTATCAAGCATTGTAGCCTCCTTTGTTTCCCCTTCCCATCTCTTCCCATCCTCCCCCCACCCCCCAAATCTCCCTCACCTCACCCCTCTGCAACAAAGTTGTGAAGTTCGTTTTTGACATAACGACTTCACATCTCATTGTAACAATGGGTCCACCTGTATCCCTAGTTAAACCATTTGTTTTTCCCCTTCCCCTCCACAAATTATGCCGACATCAAATACAGTGAAAGCAGGGGTTACACCATCGGGGAGGCTCATAAAAGCAACAAAGAAATAATCTTATAAATGTGTTAGAAACAATCTCATGAAAGAAAAAAAAAAACATTTGACTACATATCTTAGGGTTCATTTCCCTAACATCAACTTATCTGACCTTTTCTGCTTGACTCAGACATATACTAGATATTGCAAATAAGGAAAACCATGGTACCTATGTTTCTTTGGGCCTGGCTTACTTCACTTAATATAATTTTTTCCAAGTCTTTCCATTTCCTAACAAATGGGGCAATATCATTCTTTCTGATGGAAGCATAGAATTCCATTGTGTATATATACCACATTTTCTTGATCCATTCATCTACTGAGGGACATCTGGGTTGGTTCCATATCTTAGCTATAGTAAATAATGCTGCAATAAACATAGTCGTGCTGGTAGCTTTACTGTGGTCTTGTTTGTGAACATTTGGGTGAATGCCCAAAAGTGGGATTGCTGGGTCATAGAGGAGCTCTATGTGGAGTCTTTTGAGGAACCTCCATACTGTTTTCCAAGGTGGTTGAACAAGTTTACACTCCCATCAACAATGCAATAAGTTTCCCTTCTGTCCACATCCCCTCCAGCATCTGTTGTTTTTAGAGTTCTTGATTTTGGCCATTCTAACTAAGGTGAGGTGGTATCTCAATGTTGTTTTGATTTGCATTTCTTTTATGGCTAGGGAGGTTGAGCATTTCTTCATGTGTCTATTGGCCATCCTGCTTTCCTCTTCAGAGAAGTTTCTCTTTAAGTCTTTAGCACACTTATTTATTGGGCAGTTGTTTCTTTGAGGATTTGTTGTTGGGGGGGTTAATTTTTTGAGTTCCAAATATATTTTAGATATGAGACCCTTGTCTGTTGTATGGCTGGGGACGATCTTCTCCCAATCCATGGGCTTTTTATTGATCTTGATAGCTATGTCCTTTGCCATGCAGAACCTCTGCAATTTCATGCAATCCCATTTGTCCAACATTTCTTTGATTTGTTGTGTTTCTGAGTCTCTATTAAGAAAATTTCTGCCTGTGCCAAGAGACCTAGGGTTTCTCCTATTCCATCCTGTAATGTATTCAGAGTGTCTGCTTTGACTATGAGGTCTTTGATCCATTTGGAGTTGATTCTGGTGGGAGGTGATATATAAAGATCTAGCTTTAGTTTTCTACAAGTAGTTAACCAATTTTGCCAACACCATTTTCTGAAGAGGATGTCTTTCTTCCATTCTATTTTTTTTAGCTCCCTTATCAAAGATTAGATGGCTATAGGTCTGTAGGTTAATTTCTTGGTTTTCAATTCTATTCTTAAGAGGCCCATAACAAGTATTGAAATAGAAATGGCAATAACAGACCTCCCATCCAAGAAAAGCCCAGGACTAGATGGTTTTACAGCGGAGGTGTACAAGGCCTTCAAAGCAGAGCTCACACCAATAATCCTCCAACTCTTCAATGAAATTGAACGAGAAAGTTCACTACTGAACATTCTATGAAGCCATCATAACCCTCATCTGAAAACCAGGCAGGGACTCATCAAAGAAAGAGAACTATAGACCCATTTCTTTGATGAACATTGATGCAAAACTTCTCAACAAAATTCTGCCCAATCAACTTCAAAAATTCATCCAAAAAATCATACACCACTATCAAACAGCATTCATTTCAGGGATGCAAAGCTGGTTCAATATATGCAAATCAATTATTATAATTCATCACATCAACAAGAGCAAGGATAAGAACCACATGGTTATCTCAATAGATGCAGAAAAAGCATTTGACAAGATCCAACGCCCCTTGATGATGAAGGTTCTGGAAAAATTAGGAATCCATGGAACATTCCTCAATACAATAAAGGTTGTATATGACAAACCTACAGCCAGTATTATACTCAATGGTGAAAAACTAAAGCCAGTTCCTCTAAAATCAGGAATAAGACAAGGATGTCCACTCTCTCCACTTCTCTTCAATTTAGTATTAGAATGCCTAGCTACAGCAATTAGACAAGATGCAAACATAAAGGGAATCCAAATAGGGAAGGAAGTAAAACTCTCCCTCTTTGCAGATGGTATGATCTTATATTTAAAGATACCCACAGACTCCACTCCCAAATTACTCAAGCTGATTCAAAACTTTGGCAAAGTAGCAGGGTATAAAATTAACTCTCAAAAATCAATGATTTTTGTGTATGCCAACAATGAGAAAAGTGTGGCTGAAATTAGGAAAGCAACTCCATTCATAATAGCCCCACAAAAAATAAAATACCTAAGAATTAACCAATGAAGTGAAGGACCTCTATGATGAAAACTTTAAAAACCTGAAAAAGGAAATCAAAACACAACTTAGGAAGTGTCAAAACCTCCTATGCTCCTTGTTTGGAAAGATCAACATCGTGAAAATGACAATACTTCCCAAGGCTATCTACAAATTCAATGCGATACCTATCAAAATTCCAACCTCATTCTTCAAGGAAATAGAAGAGGCAATCCAAAAATTCATATGGAACAATAAAAGACCCCGAATAGCAAAAATGGTCTTCAACAGAAAGAACGCTGCTGGATGAATATCAATACAAAATTTCAAACTCTACTATAAAGCCATAGTAATCAAAACAGCTTGTTACTGGCACAAGTACAGGGTGTCTTTTAAATTTTGTGAAGACTTGTTAAATTTATTGTTTATTTTTCTCAATAATTTTATTTCACACATTTTGGTATTTTCCTAAGTGAGACATTAGATGTTATATGTTAAAGATTATATACTATGTGGTATATGTTAAATAATATGTGCAAATTATTGTCATATTGCCTTTACTAACAACTCCTAGCCCTTAAATACATATGGTGGAGGCCTGGCACAATAGGAAACTCATAATAGGAAAGTAACAATAGGAATCTTAGCCATTTGAGAAGCTAAGATCTAGAGGATGGTGGATTAGAGACAGACAAGGCATAAACGTCCTAGATACTCTTCTTCCAAAGTAATCAGCAAAATGAGACCTGGAGGTGTGGTTCAAGTGGTACAGAGCCAAGAGAACAAGGAAGATGAGCAAGCTTCAGGCTTCAACAAAAATCACTAAACAAAACACATTTATGATGAAGATTTTTCTTCAAGTAAAGGAAAAGAGAAAACCAAAGGTATATTCTATCCTTAAAAAGCAACCTGACATTGCACTGTCCCACATCAACTCTACTATACAGCCAAGTTTTTAAAAGATGCTGAAGTTTGCTAAAAAAATATTCTCCAGAAAAATTTTAATCAGAAATACTTAAGTAATTCTCTTGGAAAACTTTCATTTATTTTTTTTATTTTTTTGCATAAGAAAATATCACAATCATGCCTCAGAGTCTATCATGTTAGAAGTGATAATGTTAGTTTTTCAACCCAAAGCTGTAAATCTTGAGCAGTTAAAAATAGATAAAATAGTGTTCTAGTGATTTCTTCCATTTCTATTGTCCCAAGTCATTTTATCATTTTAAATTAACCTCATTTTAAATAGAAATATTTTTATATTTTCCATCATAAATAATAGTTCCAAAAAGTCACTCCTCTGTTGCTCATTAGATCAAAGATTATTATGCCTTTTTATCCCCTCTTATGCTTGGAGCACATGGCTCAGAAGGATGAGTCCAATCTGTGCTGATGAAGGGAAGTGACAGCAGCCTCCCAACTTGCAGAAATGATTCCTCCTGTCTTAATGATATCTCTGAAAAAGGATTTCAGATCTGAGCCCAGAAAAATTTCTCTTAGCTTAACCTTAATGGGCCATATTTCTGATTTGGTGTAGTGATGATATTTGATTAGGATTTTAAGCTCTAGCGTTTTCATTACAGAGTTAACATACAGCCTTGAGATCAATGCTGTAAGACACTGAGTGATGAGTATGAATAAATCATTTGTTATATATTGACAAATGGAAGCTACTGAATATGAATTTAATATCAAAATATTGTGTTTGTATTTTCAAACATCATCAATTCAGCTATAAGCTATTTTCAAAGGGAAAGTATCATTTTATTAACATTAGTTGATATGTATTTAAATGTATGTTTGCTGCAGGTCACTCTTTGATTGCCTTTGGAGCTCAAAGAGATACTGATACCTACACTAGGAAGATAAAATTGATTAGTAGAATAATGGGCTTTTTCACTTAGCCTGAAGCTTGAGGCATATAAAGTATAGCTGGAAGCAATCTATTCAATAGAGCAATGTAACAGACAAATTCAGTGAGATAAATTTGTTCTTCCTATCAGTAGCAACTGAGTTCTGAGTACATTTATTCTTTTTTTCATTGTATCCTCAATTTGCAGAGCTAATAAGGCACTGGAGGGACCTGTAAAATACATTCTCTAATGAGACCAAAGAGTTTCATCTTTCAAATATCATTAAGTTGTTTCTCCTTGCAATCTATATCTATCAAAGTGTTTTAATGCCACTTTTCAATTTTGAGGGAGACACGAAACTAGTGAACATCAAATTCTATTCTGCCCCAAATCTTTACCTCTATCAAAACTTTGGGACATACCAGTTCTTTTAAATATATTTATTGTTTTAAGAAGACAGCACCAAGCACAGTAATTGCAAGGAATTTCTTAAAAGTAGACACCTCTTACAACACAGGTTAGGTGTTCCTGATGAGTTAGATCTGAACTGAACCCTACAGTTATGACAAAAAATGATGTAAGCAGGCAAAATGAAGACTTAAACTTTCTTTTTGGCAAAGTAGTTACAAACTTCATGCTCTACAGGCCCGTGTATTTTATACAGCAAGGATTAACAAAAGCTTTGAGTAACTGAGAAGCAATTGCCTCTACATGGCTTTCATTATCAAAATGAAGATCTATGGTTTGGAGACTTCTACTTACAAGCAAATAATTTACATGAAGTTAGTAATGCCAAAGGGAACACCTATCAAAAATAGATAAAATTATAAAAATTACACTCTAGGATATTCAAATGATAAAAGAAGATTCAAAGGGAAAATTTCAGAATGCTATGAGCTCAGCATTTTCACTTGTCTTTTTCCTGAGTGTATGTGGTAATTTTGAGTACATTCTACAGCCTGAAAAACGGGCCATAAAGCCAAAATAGCTTTAGCAGTAATGTGGGGCCAAGGATTTAAATTGCCTCAAACATGTGACAATTTTCTCTGATAATAGTTTAACAATATTTAGATAGAATGGATGGACATTTTAGAAAATCAGAGCAAAAATTCAGTATACTGCCACAGAAACAAAAATCACAATGCAATATAACTTTTGTAGGGTTGGGATATAGTACTGAATTAAAATGTACATATAGAAATAGCTTTACTTTCTGGACATATGTATCCATACGTGTCAATACATGAAATCTAAGCTTAGCCCCTGGTAGAGTTTTGGTGAAATAGAAAAACAACAATTCTGCTAAGGATATTTTGTATTCAAAAGTTACATAGGATAATATCAAGTGGAAAATTTTCAGTAGTCTGTAGAAATCCCTACAATCTCCCTAAAGTGAGAAATAAATATGTCTAAGTTTTCAATTGTATGCTCTTACTGTGATACTTTCTAGCAACAACAACAAAGTACACACAGAATGGATCTGGCTCCATTGTTGATTGGAGTAAGGTTTTGTAAGGCAATCAAAAGTGTTTCATTTGACTAGAATGTCTGTGCTAAAATATAATCTCAAACCTTTATCATTATTATGTAAAATGCTTATTATTACATAGGGAATTATGAGGCATATGGAGATATAAGACCCTTTGATTAGTGACCAAGAAGTAAAAAAGGATTATAGGATCAGACTTACAGGTGCTCCTGACTTTGGAAAAATAATTGAATAATTTTAAAATAACTCTGATTAATATAAGGTAGAAATTAGAGAAAAATAGAACAAAAGCATCTAAAATTATTATATAAATGGGTGATTTTCAAAAAATGTGGACAGTGTAGATACAGATGAGTAGAAAATATCCATACTGAAGCACAAAACAGCAAACAGAGTAGAGAACATAACAGACATAAAGTGTTTTGTCAAGAAATCTGACTTCCATAATACAGAAGCATGAAATAATTCATGATATCAAATTATAATGACAACTTTCACAGGGCAAAGACAAGGCCCTGACTTCAAATCCAGTGTCAGGATAAGAAAAGAGGGAAAATAGAGGGGAGGACAAAGAGATAGAGACAGACAGAGACAGAAAGATCTTTGCAGTGGCAGGAAAAAAGAATACTTTCAAAATGCTTTGAAAGAATTGAAAAACAAACCAAAATATAGGTCATCATGTACAAAAAATGTGCCTTGGAAAACAAGTAACAGTTAAAAATATATAAGGCATATTGCATTCAAAATGATGATGTGTGCCCAAAAGGGCACACAGTAACACAAAAAGTTATATTATTTTTAAAAGAAGAAAAAGAAGATTAACAGATGGCTTCTCACCAGAACAAAGGAAGTTGGAAAATGAAGAGTAGATATCTTTAAAGTGTTAAAGTAATTACTAATCTAGGATTCTGTACATAATAAAAATGTTTTTCAGACGTGTACATGAAATGAAGGTTTCTAGCAAATATAACTTGAGAGTGTACCATCAATAGGCATACATCTATACAAAAGAGAATTACTAGGTGAATGAATAAATATTCCAGGCAAATGCTTGTGATGCAGAATGGAATTAAGGAGTTCTGAAAATAGTTGGCAAAAATTAAAAATGTACTGATAGTACAAAATAAGTTTAATATCTTATGAAATTTATATCTTCAGTATAGACTTAAAATACAGAATAGCTATAATGAATTGTGTGTGTGGTGGTGGGGCCGGGGATGTTGAGCACAGGGCCCAGGCACTGTCCCTGAGCTTTTTTTTTCCTCAAGGTTAGGGCTCCACCATTTGAGTCACAGATCAAATTCTGGCTCTTTTGCTGGTTCATTGAAAATAAGTCTTCATTGTGATCCTGAGATCTCACCTAGCTGAATAGCTAGGATTACAGGCATGTGTCATTGATACTGGATAGAAGATGAGTTCTTACAAGCAAGGATTCTACCATACTATCATTGACAAGAAACAAAATTATTAATAACATACCATACTGAAGTAAGTCGTGACTAAATTTTTAATCAGTAAGCACTAAAGGAATATTAAAGAATGTATAATTCACAAGGCCACAGAGAAAGAAATTGATTAGTAATAATAGTATGAGTTTACAAGACTAAAGAGACAAACAACAGAAAATACACCAAAGAAAGAGAAAATCTAATAGTAAACCAGTTTGAAATCAAACAACAGAAATAATTATTCAAAAGGAAAATGAGTTAGATACTTTAAAATAGCATTACTCTTAGACCAAAATAATGCATAACTGGGTTCTATAAGAAAATTATTTTCAATATAAATACACAGAAATGGTGAAAATAAGAAACAAAGAAGCACATAGAGATGTCAGCGAGATGGTGAGAGGCATTCCCTGTCCTCACATCCCTACATTGCCCTGAATCTGACAATTACCGTCAACTGAGAGATGCACATGTATTAATGGAGTCCATGCCTCCAATAGAGAAGGTGCAACACATTGTTGAAGCAAAACTTCTTAGAACACAAGCATAGAAGAAGGTAAGAAGGAAACCTCACTTTCTCTACATCTCCTATGTAAAATGTGAGAGCTTAGAGAATAAGCATCTTGCTTCTTGGCTATTTTTGATACCGTCTATAAGGTCTGTTGATTTTGCCCCCATCCTGTTCCAGAGAATGAGTATGGCTGGGGTCAGGGAAGAGAACAGAGCACACCAGGCTATAGCAAGGAAATTATATGGATGTCACACCTGTGGATGTTCCTAAGCAGAACAAAGGAAAATGCCCTCCACAAGACTCCATGTACATTTCTTCCTCCTATCATTGTGACCTGATTCCCAGACATTGCCAGAGATTGCAGCTTCAAGCCTATTATACACAAGGTTTACAAGCCTTTGCTTCTCTTACCTATGAAATTTTGAGAAGTTGTATAAATGAATGTCTTTGGCTCAGACATAGAGAAATCAAATGAGACTTACATTATACAACTTGTCTTTGGGGGATGGTGGGAAGGCATAGAATCTCCAGAACTGATCTCTAATAAAAGAGAAAGAGCATGAAAGTCCAAAAAATATATGAGGCTATATATATCTAAGATGACAGGTGAACATAGTTCTATGCGAGCTCAGTGAGGAAAGATTGAAGAAAATGTGTGTTTAAAATATACACATTAATGTAAACATTTAAGAAATTCTCCAAAAAAAGTATTTCTTTGAAATGAACATAATATTTTTCTAGAGACAAATTAAATATTAATAGGACACTACAAATTGATAGAGAATTTAAATTAGTTGTTTTTAGAAAAGCTCAGTCAGCTGCAAGAGAGTTCAAATAACTCAATAAAATCATTTAAATAATGCATAGACACAAAAAACGTGCAAAATTAAAAATCAAGTTGTCATGTCCAAAACGAGCTTTACAACGTCAGTGCGGGGGGGGGGGGGG
>NW_012267221.1:14529105-14534323 GCF_000151885.1 Dipodomys ordii
GGAGGAGGCTGCAATGCTTGGTAAGAAATGTACGCATTATCCTGCCCATGCAATTGTAACCCCTCTGTACAGTTTGTTCACAAATAAAATAAAATAAAATTTAAAAAAAAAATCATAAAATGAATAGAAAATCTGCAAAATAATGCAATTAAAGAAATGAAAAGGAGAGCCACAGATTACTTGATTCAACATGTAAATAAGTGTTTATGAAACTAAAGACAGGCAAAATTTTCTAATCAAAGAGAAAAGAATTAAAATGGGTAAGGAGATTGAATGGGATTTATGTGAAATTATGTTATATGTATTGTATGTGTCACAGAAAGAGAAGAAAAAGAGCAGAACATTTATTGAAAGACAAAAATCATCAAAAACCTTCCAAAATTAAGAAGAGAAATGAAGAAGCAGGTGCAGGGGCTTAGAAGTTCCTAGGAACTTTAATCCAAAGAGGAGATCACTGATGCATATAATAACAACATTAGCATGACTTGCTAAAAGAGAGAATTGTGAAAGCAATATGGCAATAGTGGACATGTTGCATACATGGGAATCTCAGACTGTCAGTGGATTGTTCAGCAGAAATTTTGTTGGCCAACAGATAATGGGCTGATATTCAAAGTGCTAGACAGCAAAAACTGCCAACTAAGAATATCTTAAACAGCAAAGCTGTCATTTGAGAAATTAAAGAGTGATAAGTATTTTTGTGAATAAACAAAACCTGGGATAATTAGTCAACACTAGACCTACCTTAGAAGAAATAATAAAAGAAAATCTTCAAGATGAAACACTAAATAATGATGTTGAACTGTTGTCTTAAACAAAGAAAACTCCCAAACCACTCAAAATGCCAAAACAAGTAAACTTACTCAGTATAGTTGGAAGATTTAAAAATCAATGTTTAAAAGACATACCCAATCGAACTTTCAAATATTCAAAATTAAAACGGAGAAAACAATCCCTTTTACAAGACTATCATAAATAAAGTAAGCAGAAATAAATTTCACTCAAGAGGTGAAATATCTATATTGAAAATTATAAAACATTGATGAAAGAAATGAATAATTACAAATAAATGGAAAAGACTCAATAATCACAGATTGGAAGACTTAAAACAGTATCCCAATTTTATGTCATGACTGGAGAAGAAAAGTCTTCAAGAGTTTATGTCCAAAATACTAAGTAAAAGGCAAGGCTGGAGGTATGGCGTAAGTGGTAGAACACCAGTCAAGCAAGCATGAGGCTCAGGGTTCTAATCACAGAAGTGTAAATTAAAAATATAACTTTTAATTGTCTGTAAATTATATGCTGTACAAAAAACTACTCAAATGTTTCAGATCTATCCATTCGTCCTCTGATTCTACCATTCATTTCATTTCTTGGTCTCCACCTCTTAAAGATATAAATCATTACTGAGATATCTTTACTCCCCAAAATATGCATAAGATATTTCAAACATGATTTAAATGTTGGGACATAAATTCCAGATCATCAATTGTTTCAAAGTAAGTCTACATCTCCTGTAATTCAGGTGACAATTTATCTCAATGTTGAAATGTGGGTGTTTATACTATATATTACATACAATTATGTTGAAAATTATACTTGTTATTATATAACCTCATTTTACAACCCAGAGTGTTTCAGCTGTGTTATAGTCTTTTGTACAGTGACATTTTCTCTATTACTTAAATATCTCTATTGAACTAATAAATAGACTCCTGGATTATAGTAAGAAACATCTCATGTAAAGCATTGCAGTCATTTATAATCTTAAGATGCTAAAATAATGTCATCCTCAAGTTTTATTTTATCTATGTTGAGAAATTTGATCTCCCTCAGAAGATCACCCAAGGCTTCTAATTTTGGTGCTTTTAAAGCTAGGACAAAGTACTCTGTTTTCAAGAGAAGCTCCATTAAAATACAAAATTACTTCTATTTCTCACCAAGCCACATGATGCAAGGGTTACAAAAATGTGCTCTACATTTTGGCATATCTTCCTGTGATTTTTCTCACCAACCTCATTCAATTTCTCATGTCATGAATCTTAATCTTACATTCTGGAGTTCTCACAGTCAGGGCAACTTTCAGTAGTTAGGGACAAAACCAAAACCAGTACAAGAACTCAGAGTCATGTTGGCTGCCTTTCTAAGAGAACCAACACCAAAGGTACTGCTCCTGGGCACTGGTTATAAAGCAGTACATTACTTGTATTATAGCTTAGAGAAGATAATCAGGAAAGATTTATTTTTCCTGGGAGGGTACGTTGTTAGATATTTAAGTCCACGCAAATTTAACACTTTGTTTGTCTAGTAAGGAATCTGACATTATGTGTCCCTGCTTTTTTCCTCCTTATGTCTTAAGCAGTTATGGTACATGAATTCCTTATTTGATGCTAATGTAAAGGTGATAGAGTGTTGTGCCTGTGTTGTATTGTTTCAACATTAAAATACACTAAGTTGTACCAAGACTTCAAAGTAGTGGAGTTGTGGGGATGGTGAAAGCTTCTTTTGATTGTTATTTCAAGAGTATTAAATCCACTTTTGGCTTACTTTAAGAGTTTAAATAGAGTTCTCCTTCAAGTAGCCTTCCTCCCACATGACCGTGTATTTGACACTCTTGAGAACAGTGTAATTAACTTGTGTCCCCGTTATGTGTTACTTTTTTTTCTTGTAGTTTTTAAGACACTAGAGGTTTATATCTAAACAACTCAATTGTCCCAGGCTGCTATAATTAGGCAAGCAGCTCTGCCAAAAGCACAAAAACTAAGCAGAGCTATCAATATATCTGTCCTGAAGCAATAAATCTTGGATTGTATTACATACTTTTCTAGCTGTAAAGCTGCCCATAAATTTAATATGCTAGGAATAAATATAATTGTGATGGGTTTGTTTGATGATTTGGAGCAACTGCTATGAAATAGCAAACATTTATTTGTGGCAAGTAAGAATACATATCTCAAAGCTGTGTTATGTGTTTGTGTGCTCATACACATGTGTGCACTTTCATGTTGAGAGACAGTGGTTGGGTACTCTATAGCTACAATTAAGTATTTAAGAATCTGATTTCTGGGGCTTGGAAGATGGCTCAGTGGTAGTGCGCTTGCCTTGCATGCATGAGGCCCTGGGTTCGATTCCTTAGCACCACATAAGCAAAAAGAAAAAAAGCCAGAAGTGGTGCTGTGACTCAAGTGGTAGAGTGCTAGCTTTGAGCTGAAGAGCTGAGGGACAGTGCCCAGGCCCAGAGTTCAGGCCCCCACAACCAGACCCCCCCAAAAAAGAATCTGATTTCTGTGCATATTATCATTAATTAAAATAATTCCACCTACAAGGAAAAAGATATTTTCCCTGGAACACAACGGCTTTTCTAATAGTTCTGTTTATGAAGATATAGATAGATAGATAGATAACTTAAAAATATTTACATGAGAAGAATATTTTCTGATAAGAGAATACATACACATACATGTAGCTATATTCAACCTTTTTATATCCATATTTCATTACTATCCTTACTAATATCACTAATTTCTTTGTGTAGAGTAAGTTGGGCCCATTATAACTTCATCATAGTTCTGGCAGTAACTTTGACTAATAAGCATTTTAAGCCTGCTTGCAGGACAAGAAAATACAGTTAAGTAGCTGTCAAGAGATCATAATTTGTCAGCACCATAACTGCCATGGAAACCATAATGCTATACTGCTTCCTCAGTGTGGCCTATTCTTTCACTAGCAGTCATAAGTAGTCACTTTGTTAAAGACTAAACAAAGGATTTTATTATTTGTAGCTACACGTTTGTACAGTAGTATAGGGCACTATGAATGAACTCTTTGCTTAATCTTCAGACTTAAAATGGTAATCTGAAATGGAAAACTGCTTTATGCAAGTGGAACGATTTTTAATCTGCAGTGGAATAAGTCCTAGATGCAGTTAAGCCACTGTGATAATTGTTTAGTAATCACAACTGTGTGCATCAGAACTATTTAGCACATTGCAAATACTTGTCATTCATCTTTGTTTAGGCACAAAGGCCAACTGAAACTGTTCTAAATTTTTGGCATAGGATTTTTAAAAAATAATAAAATACCTCTGTCCTCTAGATCCCCCTTCAGCCCTGGCTGCTGTTTCTCCTGCTTCCTATTGTTTTAAGGTCTCTTCCTATTTGAAAGTTGGATTTTAATCGTAAAACTCTACTTTCCTACTCTCATAGAATATCTGGTGTGTGTGTGTGTGTGTGTGTGTGTGTGTGTTTGATGGTCCTGGGGTTTGAATTCAAGGTCTTGGTGCTGTTCCTGAAGTGTTGTCTTTTGTTTTTCCTCAAGGCTAACACTATCACTTGTGCTATAGCTCTACTTTCAATGTTTTAGAAATCTATTGGGGATAAGTCTCATGGAATTTCTTTCCTGGGCTGACTTTGAACCTCTGTTATCGGATCTCCTCCTTCTGAGCTGCTAGGATTTCAGGTATGAGCCATCAGTACCCAGGCAACTTCCTTTATCTAGGTGAATAATATCAGACCTTTTTAGATTCCATTACTATCTCACACAGACTTATTCTGTTTACATTTCTCATTTACTATAAAATTTACTGATTATCGTAACAAATCTAGCTTTTAAATCATCCTGGGAGATATCAGCTTTCACAAAGACAAGTCTGCCAAATGCTTAGCCTTTCAAGATATTTTAATTTTTACACCAGTAATTCTCATGTACTCTCCATTTTACCCCATGTTTCTGAGAAATTTGACCAAGTATTTCCTTTTCCTCCAATAACTAAAAACTATGTTCCCTTATTTGCAATAACTAGCAGATATCTGAGACAAATAGAAAAGGTCAGATAAGCTGATGTTGGTGAAATGAACACCAAGATAAGTATTCAACTGTTTTTTCTTTCATGTGATTGTTTCTAACACATTTATAAGATTATTTCTTTGTTGCTTTATATGTCCCTCCCCCACGGTATAACCCCTGCTCTCACTGTATTTGTTGTTAATATAATTTGTGGAGGGGAGGGGCAAAAACAAATCATTTAAATAGGGATACAGGTGGACCCATTGCAACAATGAGATGTACAAGTTGTTATGTCAAAAAACGAACTTTACAACTTTTGCGGGGAAGATGAGGCTGGGAAGGGATGGGAAGGGGAAACAAAGGAGGAGGCAACAATGCTTGATAAGAAATGTACTCATTATCTTGCCCATGTAATTGTAACCCCTCTGTACGG
>NW_012267221.1:14548333-14551976 GCF_000151885.1 Dipodomys ordii
TGCTTATGTGGTGCTGAGGAATCAAACCCAGGGCCTCAGGCATGCAAGGCAAGCACTCTACCACTGTGCCACCTTCCCAGCCCCTACTTTCCCAGCCCCCTACTTTCCCAGCCCCTTCTGATCTTTCTTCCTGCAGCATTTCTAGGGCAGCCTGACCATTCTCTACTGCCTCACTGCAGTGCTGGTCCTCAAGACAGCCTCTTATCAGTTTCCATATTGGTCTCACTCCGCTCTTAAGCATTCCTTGTTCAGAGGCAAAAATCTAGGTCCCTCCCTAGTTTCTCCCAAGAGGCCACCGTGAGGCTTCCAGAGACAGCGAACCATGGGGCAACGATGTCACATTCATCCAAAAATCTCTCTAAAGTACTCTTTTTTATTTTTAACTTCTTTGAGTGCAGTAGCTCATTGAGAGCCAGAAAATTTGGGTGTGAGGAAGAAGCGCCCATGTCTTAAAACTTTAAAATTGGTAAACAATCCTTTACTTTTACTTTTGGCTACTCTGTTGACTAGCCCTGGGTTCTCGCTCTCTCTTCATCTACAGAGAAGAGCAAAAATCCCGCCGCTCTTGTCAAGGATTCCCCTTTTACCTGGGAACTTACCCCTCCCCCCCTTCTTGTTGCAGATTCCCCTTTTACCTGGGAACTTACCGGTGCACCACCCTGACCGCAGAGAGTTCTGAGTCCTCGTTGAGGTTATGGCTGAGTCCCTATATGGGCCACCACCTGTCCCGACCACCTCGACCAGCAAGGAAGACACGACACCGAGCTCTTCTCTCTGCAGTTTATTCAGGACCTTTGAGCAATCTTCTGACTGACCGGCCCTGGGGAGAATCCCACACAGCCTTAAGTACCGCTGGGTAGCCAACCCTGATACGCCACGTGAGAACCACCAATAAGGTCAAGGGCCGCGGAAGCAAGCCAGATTCTATGCCTTAGCCATATAAGGAGTTGTTTACCACAGAGAGCACTCGCTATCGGAAAGGCGGAGGGTGGAAGCCGGCACCATCTTTAAGGTGCAGCTGAACGCAGCTCTCTACACTTCATTGTTGGTGGGAGTGTAAACTTGTTCAACCACTTTGGACAGTAGTATGGAGGTTCCTCAAAAGACTCCACATAGAGCTCCCCTATGACCCAGCAGTCCCACTTTTGGGCATTTACCCAAATGTTTACAAACAAGACCACACTAAAGCTACCAGCACAACTATGTTCATTGCAGCATTATTTACCATAGCTAAGATCTGGAACCAACCCAAATGCCCCTCAGTAGATGAATGGATCAAGAAAATCTGGTATATATACACAATGGAATTCTAAGCCTCCATCAGAAAGAATGACATTGCCCCATTTATTAGGAAATGGAAAGACTTGGAAAAAAACTATATTAAGTGAAGTAAGCCAAGCCCAAAGAAACATAGGTCCCATGATTTCCCTTATTTGCAATATCTAGTATATGTATGAGTAAAGCAGAAAAGGTCAGGTAAGGTGATGTTAGGAAAATGAACCCTAAGATATGTATTTTAAATGTTTTTTTCTTTCATGCATTTGTTTCTAATGCAATTATAAGATTATTTCTTTGTTGCTTTGCATGTCCCTCCCCCACAGTATAACCCCTGCTTTCACTGTATTTGATGTCGGTATAATTTGTGGAGGGGAATGGGAAAAACAAGTCGTTTAAATAAGGATACAGGTGGACCTGTCGCAACAATGAGAAGTACAAGTTGTCATGTCAAAAACGAACTTTACAACTTGGGGGGAGGGAATTGGGGGGGGAGATGGAGGATGGGAAGGGATGGGAAGGGTAAACAAAGGAGGAGGCTACAATGCTTGATAAGAAATGTACTCACTATCTTGCCCATGTAATTGTAACTCCTCTGTACAGTATTTTCACAATAAAAAAAAGAGATGTTTCATAAGTGTTATTTTGGATTTCATGATAGTGTGTTTTGTTGCTATCTACCAAATCTGCCTGTTTCTTGAGTAATAAAAAGACATATATGAAAACATGTACAAACTAATCTCTAAAATTTATACTTCAGTAACTTGACTCTTCAAGTCAAAATTAAACAAACCTTATGACCAAAGTTCCAAATAATATATAAGGTAGTTATTCTCTTTCCAGATGAATCTTTGGTACTCCTTTTTTTTCTGTTATTCCTTCTTCAATTCGTTCCTGTGCTTGCCTTAATCATGTCTTCCACATTCCTTACCAAGAAAACATTGTGTTCTGTAAAAATAAAATTCATTGCCTTATGATATACACATAATATTGTAATTTTTATTTCTGAATAATGGTATATGATTCTTACAAAATATATTATCTTTTTATGTTCTACTGATTAGTTAATTATTGTTTTCTGACTGGTAAACAAGGGCTTTTAGTTCCTGAGAGTTACTAGTGTTCAGACTGGGCATGAAAGTATATAGTATAAATGGTTTTCATGATTCTGGTAGAGTATTTTATAAAAGATGTTCTAAACAAGTGGCAAAACTAGATCATTATCTTATCCTCCATGCATAACATAATCATCTGAGAGTATATTTTCCATGCCAAAGTACCTTAAGTTCTACCTTAATGAAAAACTTGTGGAGATAATACATACAAGTATACATATGCGTGAATGTATACAATGTGTATGTGTTGTGCATATGTCTCAGTGGATTCAAATGAAAAAGATAGAATTGAAAACTAGATAAAGGCACTTAAGCTCAATTCTTGTCTGAAAATTTTTTGTATGCTTTTTAATTGTAAAAATGCTGTACAGAGGGGTTACGGTTTATTTTATAATGTTAAATTAAAACTCTATCATTCACTCTTTATATTTTAATGTAAATTTTTTAAAGCCTGTCATTCACATTTATAATTAAGTTTAGCCAAACCAAATAGTCATATTATCCCTTTAAAATATTAAGAAATATTAGGTTGAATGATTGTTTTCCAATTGTGGTAGATTAAAAAGAAAGCACTTATATTGCTAGATTAGTTTTAATAGAATAATTAATTTCTGATTGCAGCTGCAGGAAGCTGATTCAGAATTTGGACAAGGAAGGCATTATTATCCCTTAACTTTAGGGGTTTAAACTCCTCTTTGCTTTTTGAAACCATAGCAAAAAGAAGTAGTTCAATTGGATAAGCATTCATTGAATTTTTCTTAATTGTCCAGTATTTTACAAAAGCCTAATTAAAAAAAAATAACGCTTGATCTAGTTATATTCTTGAGGAATTTGTTGAGAAGAATATATAGCCAAAATTTCACTCAAAAAACAATTGTGAAACTATTTGAACATTTTATAAGATTACATGGATGTGAATATAGCCAACATACTTTCAAGTGTGAAAATGGAACAACAAAGCTTGCTGAGACTCTTCCAGAAGGAGTGAACAGTATGAAGAAGGACGGCAAAGGTCAGTTTATGGTACATTGTATGCTTCTGTAGGAAAGTAACAGACTGTCTGATACAACTAATAAAAATGTGGGGAAGGGCTGGGAAGGTTGCTCAGTGGTAGAGCACTTGCCTTGTATGCATGAGGCCCAGTGTTTGATTCCTAAGCACCACATAAGCAAAAAGAAAAAAGCCGGAAGTGGCGCTGTGGCTCAAGTGGTAGAGCACTAGCCTTGAGCTGAAGAGCTGAGGGACAGCACCCA
>NW_012267221.1:14552026-14556023 GCF_000151885.1 Dipodomys ordii
GGGGAAACAAAGGAGGAGGCAACAATGCTTGATAAGAAATGTACTCATTATCTTGCCCATGTAATTGTAACCCCTCTGTACGGTATTTTCACAATAAAAAAAAACTATGTCATGAATGATTCTGGATACATTTAATCAAACTTCATTAATTGTAGCTTTATGATCTCTAATTGCACATTCACCCTTAAAGTAACTACATAATACATGTATAATTTCTTAATCACTTACTATTCCTCAACATTTCCAATAAATCAGAATATAAGTCATTCCATACTGCAACTCTTCTCACTAAAAGTCCTTTACCCTTTTATTTTTATTTATTTATTTATTTGGTCGGTCGTGGGGCCTGAACTCTGGGCTTGGGTGCTATGCCTCCTGAGTAGCTAGGATTACAGGCATGAGCTACCAGCACCCCGCCGCCTTTAACCTTTTAAACATCTGATTTAAACATCTATCTTCATTCCAAATGTTACCCTTGCAGAGAAAGTGACAGGGATGAGCTAACCATTCTCTTGTTTTCTTGTAACTATCATTAAATTTATGACCTTTTCTGTATGCTTTTTTCCCTTTCTTTTAAGACAAATGTGGTATTTTTTCTTAGATATGGTAAACTTCTCTAGTTGATCTTGATTTTATTTTCCCTTGTTATTTCAAGTTTATAATTATTTTTCTTTTTCCTACACATGATCAAGATTTTAATATCTGATAAGACTTAAAAACATCCTTGAAATTTACTTCAAGCTACATTATCTTCCATTCACCTCATTCATTGTTACATTATAGGACCCTGTGTTCATACTGCTTCTACTCTCTCCTTGACATCATTCATCTACTCCAAACAATATGTTTTTATCATTTATAACTCTATTACTATTGTTTGCATCCCTTGATATCAAGATCCTATTTCTGCTACATATAATTTACCTGTAGAAAATGTTTTATAGCCATTCATGTCCATACAGTTCTATATTTCTTGTTACTCATTCTTTTCTAGGTACAGAAAGAGGGAGGAAAGAGAGAAGAGAAAGAGGGAAGCAAGTGCGAAAAAGATGCAAAAATTGTTTACAATATTAGGACTCTGAGTAAGACTCTCTATAGTCTTCTTTCTTATGGTAACCTCTCTATACCTATTCACCAACTTACCCAATAATCTATTTCCTATGTATTAAGCTCTTATTTGTGAAACTGAAAGTTTGTCATTGGGACCTACAACCATATTGTTTCCTCTATGTTTATTATTGCTTTTACCTGATTTTTATTTATTGATTATGTCTCCATTGAGATCTAAAATCTTCTGGAAAATGTAAAGGCCCACTACTTTTCCTTCCTTATCTCTCACATCTTTGTATTTATGCAACCTGTATCCTTTCCTGTTTTCCTCTTTAAACTCCTCTACTCTCCTGGATTGTGGAGAAACTATGTATCAATCTAGCATCACAAAGAATCTAATACACAGTATACATAAGTAAATAGCATTTGTCACATTTCACAAATCAATAAATCATATTATAAATGTTACATCCTGGAAAATCTAACTTGAAATGTAGAAGAATTCCAGAATAAATTATTGAATAGCCCATTTGCAAGCACTCTGAAGATAAAGTGGCAACGAGAAGAACGTTTTCAGGAGTCAACAAAGAGCAAGTCATGCCACTATTAATTGGAATTCCTCTGGTAGAAGATGCTAACGTCCTCAGTGATATGCCAGGGCATTACTCTTGGAAAATGGTTTTGCATCAAATGTATTTAATAAGTAAATATTAAAATTTCTAATATTATGTATAAAATGGTGAGATGAGGTTAAACATGAAAACAAGAAGTAGAGATATTACTAAAATATCTCTGGATAGGCAAAGTTAACATTTGGCTTTGATTCACTCAATGATATTTTTAATGCCTTAGATAGGTTTATAGAAAAAAAATTATTTTTTGTAAGAGAAGCTATAGGGTGGAAGATTTGAAGAACGTTCAAGAAAAGTCTGGGTGATGA
This sequence comes from Dipodomys ordii, assembly GCF_000151885.1. Classification (NCBI taxonomy): domain Eukaryota; kingdom Metazoa; phylum Chordata; class Mammalia; order Rodentia; family Heteromyidae; genus Dipodomys; species Dipodomys ordii. Next base: position 14,554,017 of record NW_012267221.1, read on the forward strand.
TTTCTGTCAGTGATGTCCTTGTTGCAGAAGGTATTTCTATCCTGAGTAGGAGGTTCACTATATAATTCTCAAAGCCTTTTCCAAATTTAAGGTGTCATGATTCTGCGAAGTATTATCATCTCAGGATGTGCTAGTGATGCTTGTATAATCCTAGAATGTACTATGTAGGACAAATTACAAAATCTACCTCCCACAAAATGGAAGAGACTTCACGCAAGCATTTGTGTACTTGGGGCTTTTCATAGGACAAGAATGAAAAGGATGAAAAAAAATTCTGCCTACATTGTATCACAACAAACCTTCCAGAAATATTGTAGAAATTGTCTCCTCCAAAATGCAGGAAATTTAAGCCATAATGTTTGAATTATTCAGCTATCACCTATAGTAAGAATTTACTTCAATGTTATCTAGCTATATGAAAAATGTATAGATGTATATGATTTCTAATGCTATTTTTTTCATTTAAAAATCTTTTCAAGTTTTGTTTTGTTACTTTGTTTTGTGATTTTTTTTGCCACCTTCAAAACTGATCTCTGTGTACCACATCACCTTCAATGCCAACAAGCTAAGTGGAGCTTTTATATGGTCAAATTCATAACCTCGATGTTTTCAAAATCCTTTTAAATGATAATGAACTTGCATTGCTGTAGGGTTTAATGTTATTTTCTGTCTGTACTGCAGAAAGAAGGTTCTTTCCCTGTCAAATATGATTTGGAAAGGACATCAGAGGCCAAGGAAAACTGTTGGCTTGGATAAGTTCCACAAGTGAAAAGGCCTAATTGAGGGGACTGGCTAAAATTTGGTAGGCAGACTATGAGTGAAATGCTGTTTCAAATTGTGTTTGAGTCATTCTGTTCAAATAAGAAGCTTTCAGGTTTGACTTCTGTGACCTTTTAAGTAGTAAATTGTCACACATTCCAACTGAGCTAATGTTTCACAAATCGACTCACTTGAGACTTCTACTTAGAGTTGAATGATAGAAATACTGAAGTAAGTAAAGAGCAGTGGTCACTTCTCTGTAGTTCTTTATGAAAGCTTTTGCATCTGACCTTTTCTCTCTGTTGCCACAGTTAGGATATATCAGGTTCCTGGTGTTTTTTGTTTGCTCTGCTGTGAGAACTTCACCACAAGTGGGGATGACAAACTTTCTCAAATAATTTTTAACACCGGAGTTAGTAACCTCTATGGAAACTTTCAACATGTTTTCATTTTTTCTAAATTTTATTTTACTGAAAGGTGATGATTACAGCTACATAAGTAGAGATTGAACATGTATTTTTTCAGTCACAAAGGACCTTTCCTTGCTGTGACAAAATACCTAACCTAGAAGGAGAAAGGTTGTATTTTGGTTCACAGTTTCCAAATATTCAGTCCATGGTGGTAGGGAAGGAGTGGTAAAGCAAACCAGTGGTAAACCATAATGCAAGCCCATGAGGGAATCCTGGAAGGAAGGAGAAAGTGGGGAGATGGGGAAAAGGGAAGGAAGAAGAGAGGAGGCAGAGAAGAAGGAAAAAAGAGATAGGAAGGGAGGAAGTGAAGGAGATCTAGGTAAAGGGGAAAACAGACAGAATGAGAAAGGAAAGGAGGGAGGGAGAGGGAGAAAGAAGGGGTGGAGAAAGGGAGAGAAGGAAAAGGGAGAGAGAAAGAGAGAAAAAAGAAAGTGAAGGAGAAAGAAAGAGAGAGAATGGAGGATACCTATAGAAACTGACTCTTTCCCTTTATCCCCCTTATTTCTTCTAAAATGGGATGGACATATCCACTTTCAGAGTTTCTGAATGGACCTTGGCTAATCAGTTAATTTCCTATAGAGAAGTCCTCTCAGACACATCCAGAGTTGTGCTTTATTAATTTCTCAGATCCTTATTGATCCAATCAAATTCCCAATCTAAATTAACCATCTGGCCCAACTCCACATCATGTCTCATGTCTTCAAATACCTAGCTGTATGTTTCCTTTTCAAAATTTCCAGTCCCATCAAACAAATATTACTTAAAATATTCTTTTTTT
>NW_012267221.1:14568294-14572118 GCF_000151885.1 Dipodomys ordii
ATAAGCAAAAAGAAAAAAGCCGGAAGTGGCGCTGTGGCTCAAGTGGTAGAGCACTAGCCTTGAGCTGAAGAGCTGAGGGACAGCACCCAGGCCTAGAGTTCAGTCCCCACGACCGGATCCCCCCTCCAAAAAATTTTGGGGAAATTGATAATATCAGAATGAGTGTGCTTAAGTGTATAAAATGACTCATCAGAAAGAGAAGAAACCAACCTTCAAAGAAAGCATAACAGTCAAAGGCGTGCTTGAGTCAAATGTGAAGAATGGAGCCTTGAAAGGTAAGCTTGTTAGGCACAAACATGGAGAGTGAGAGGAAGAAAATGCAACAAACAAAACCAGAGTGGTGTTGAATGTGAACTGAAACGGCAATATTTATGTGTGTGAATAACTACATAGTTGTAAAACATCTGAAAGAATGTCATACTCTGACACTCTGAGGTAAGTAGAAGTAAACAAATCTCGGACACGATTAACCACTTAAAGATTTAAGTGTGATGGATTGTAATCCTCATCTTAGTTTTTCTCATATTTTCCATTGTATTTGTTTCTATTTTGTTGGTGGAAATGGAAAACCAGGACTCTCATATTTCTATCTTAAATTCATTCATTAGGAGGCTTGAGCAAATTATTTCTCTGGGTCTCATTTCTTCCACATTAAAATGGATAGAAAAAAGCCATTGTTTAAAGAAAATAGTTTATCCAATACATTTAGGTTATATATGTGTATGGAGAATTAGCAGAAACATTTTATGTAATACCACTAGCTTAGAACATTGTAAGCACTGGCTAAGGAACAGTTGTTAATGACTATCTGTTATTAGTTGGCTCATGGACATATTGTCTCCAAATAAACAGAAATGGCCTTATAAAGTAGACCTATAGAGTTATTAAACAATAAGAGGAGAGCTTAAAATTGGCATGTATTGAAAACAGAGACACCCTATTCATTTTTTTGTTACTGCTCAGAGTTTTAATATTATGTGAAATAGACCTATCACATGAAATGTCCTGGGGGTGGAAATCTTTTATCTGTGATGCTAAGAGAAATACATTGTGCAGTCCAGGTGTTTTTCCATTCATTTGTTCAAAGATAAGCATCCTCTTGTGAAGCTGTCTTCAGAGACTATTTCTGGCCACCACTTGTGGGAATGCTTTATGGGTTGTCAGCATGTGTGAGAAGAGATAGCTCGGTTTGTCATGGGCAGATAGACCAGATTCTGCTCCAAACTGATGGCTTTGTCTTTTATCATTGTCACTGGATTGTTTAACAAGCTCTGACTCTGAGACTTATCACAGGGAAAACTGTCATCTTGAGACACGTGGCCTAAACACCCTTTCATCTTCCACACCAGGAAGTTAGTACTGGCATAGATCCAGACTTTGCACCTTTGATTAGATTACGTGGATGGGAAAAAAACATATGTAAGCTTTTGAAGTTGTATACTGTATGTCACAAATATCACTTGAAGAGAAAAGGTTGTGTTAAGGTGATAATTATATCTCATGATATTCTGAGTAACAGATAAATTAATTAAGATTGACCCAACTCTATGAGCCTTCCACCTCTACCAACTCTTCTCATCTAGGTATTAATAACCTTTTCCAAAAAAAAGCCTCATAACTTTAATTATAATTTATTCTTAATTGTTAATTGGTTGGCTAACACTTTTTTCTATGCATGTAGCAATAATAAAGCAAATCTGAAAATATTTATATTTACTCTTGTTAAGAAACAACATATGTATGGTACAAACAGAAGATCCTTTTTTATTTCTAAGAGAGTTCTGGGGTTGAGTCCCTTAAGTTAGAACTTTTCCAGGAGAGCTTATAGGACATATATTGACTGTGGAAACTGAGCCTGTCTTGCTGAGTTCAGCAACATTGTCTGACCCTGGGACACAGGATTCTGCTGCAACTGTTATTTGGCAGATAAGATTAAACTACTTTTGGGACATTAAAGTATAAATATTTCATAGGTGCCCTCTTGGGATTGAATTTAAAAGAAAACACTTAAAGTCTCAGTTGCTTGATTTCATTGTTGATTTCTCTCTTTACATTTCTGCATTTTGCAAAGTCATCTCTTGTGGAAGTTAATTTCACCTTTTGTTTCTCCTGTTTTCTGAATAGAGCCAAGGGTGTTTTAAAATCCTGGAAAAAATTATGTTAAGGAAGCCAAGATCAGAAAGACAAAGGACTCATGTTTTCTTTCATATGTGAAAGTTATGTATAAATTATAAATATACTAAATATATACAGGGTTTTATATATGTAAATATATAAATATATATAGAGTTGTATGCCTAGAAAGATACACAAATATTTCAACTAAAGTATAGTATACATAGTGGAGGATTCCTTGGTGTAACTGCTTTCAACAACTCACAAAAAGAATACCAGGATGCAGGAACATGTGTTTCGAGGGTGAGGTCAAGAAGAGAAGGCAAATGAATGGAGAGTAAAAGGGTGAGTAAATGCAGTCTTCATTTCCATGTACTATGTGAAGATGTAACTAGGTAAATTGAAGGGATTGGTGGGGTTGGGAGAGATGGAGGAGAATGACACTGATCAAGATTCATGGTGCTCACAAACTGACATGTTGACTTGACACCCCTTTGTACAGCTAATTAAGAAATAATTTAAAAAGAAATCCAAGGAGAAAAGTTGGCAATTTGGCTACCAAGTTTTCAAGAGATAAGGAGCCATTTGATTAAATAATAATCGCTTAATAGGAGAAATTGCTAAACCAAAGGATGGAGTTTTGTTTTGAGTTTTGCTTTGTATTGGCTTTCATTGTTGATGTTTCTGTATTCTAGACTATAACAATTATCATAGAACAGAGAGTAGTAACATAGCCTAGACCTTGCTCTAAGAACTGAGGTGCTGAGTAGGAACTTAGACCTAACAAATGCTTGGCTCACTGAATTGTGTACCCATGGAAGCATATGATACAAATGAAGAGCCTCTTCCTATCACTTGCCCTCAGCTTGTTTGATGGATAGCTCTGCAAATATACCAGACAGGCTAGTAGTAATGCTCTTTAGTAAATTAAAGACAGACATTCAACAAATAAAGCAATCACAGGAAATTATTTCAATGTCTCTAAGATTTTGAAAAGGAGAACATAACCATTATGATAGGAACTAAACTATAAATATTGTATAAATAATTAAAAACATACTTTCTAAGTTTCTGAATTTCTTTTTTAAATATTAAGTTTTCTTCAGAAATCTGTGAAATGACTAAAATTCAATTTGAACTTTTTCAGTAGTCTACTTCTAATACATTGGAAGTACCTGATTGAAGCATATTAAAACTATTTCTTGAAATTAATAAATCTATCTTGATAAATTATCTTGATGAAAAGAATATAATTACTTTTGCTTATGACTGAGTCAAGTGTGACATTTCCTGCCTTTATCAATTTTAATTTTCCATTAAAATCATCACAAACATTCAAATATGATGAAAAAAATATTTTTAGTATTTAACAGAAGGAGAATATAGAAAGAAGACAGTTCTGTGAAAAATTTTTGCTATAATAATGACTTGGTTAATGGCTTCTTGTATTTTAAGGGAATAACTTTACTTTTCTTTGCCATATTAGGTAATAGCAGGTAAGGAATTGAGGTATTTTATCCTTCAACAGCTATTTACTTAATATATTTATTCTCTTTTTCTTTTAATTCTGATTATTTATAAGCTACGAAGATCATATGTCAAAGAGGTAGATTTGATCAATGGCTTTTCTGTATGCCAACAATGAGAAAAGTGTGGCTGAAATTAGGAAAGCAACTCCATTTGCAATAGCCCCACAAAAAATAAAATAC
>NW_012267221.1:14572168-14575500 GCF_000151885.1 Dipodomys ordii
CTTTTTTCTTTTTGCTTATGTGGTGCTGAGGAATCGAACCCAGGGCCTCAGGCATGCAAGGCAAGCGCTCTACCACTGAGCCACCTTCCCAGCCCCTACTTAAAATATTCTTAAGATCTAAATATTACATTAGAGAATGCTTCTGCCATGGAACAATACCTTCTACTTTTTTACATTGAAAAGTTTCCCATTCAAATACAAAAATTCTCTACTTCCTCGGGACTCTTTAAGCCACGGTTATTTGTTACTATCAACTCTTAAAGTCATTTTTATTATCTGAATGACTTCTCATTGTAGATTTAAATTAATTAATCTACAACCTTGTGACATAAATTCTATTATATTTAATTTTCTTATATCTTTCCATAGCTTTACGTATTTTTTATTGTGTGGAATAATGCTTTAATGTCTTCAATTACTTCTAGCACAATGTCTGGTATGACTTTCTTGATCTCTTATTTTTAGTATATATTTTTTATTGTAAAGATACTGTACCGAGGGGTTACAATTACATGAGTAAGGTAAGGAGTCTATTTTCTATCCAGCACTGTTAACTCCTCCTTTGTTTTTCCCCCACCATCCTTTCCCTCCCCACCTACCCAACTCCTCCCTTCCACCCCCTTCCCCAAGTTGTAAAGTTCATTTTCAATATAGTATGTTGTACATCTCATTGTTACAATGGGTCAGCCTGTATCCTTTTTTTTCCTTTTCAAATACTTACTCAGTTTATATTTTAATAAGGTTTTTTTATTGTGAAAATACTGTACAGAGGGGTTACAGTTACATGAGCAAGGTAATCAGTACATTTCTTTTTTTTTTTTTGGTCCAGTCATGGGGCCTGAACTCTGGGCCTGGGCGCAGTCCCTCAGCTCTTCAGCTCAAGGCTAGCACTCTACCTCTTGAGCCAGAGCGCCATTTCCATCTTTTTTCTTTTTGCTTATGTGGTGCTGAGGAATGGAACCCAGGGCCTCATGCATGCAAGGCAAGGGCTCTACCACTGAGCCACCTACCCAGCCCTCTTATTAAGCATTGTTGCCTCCTCCTTTGTTTTTCCCCTACTATCCCTTCCTTCCTACCTCCACAACTACACTCCTCCCCTACCCCCACCAACTAAATTGTAAAGTTCATTTTTCAATATAGTGTCTTGTGCATCTCATTATTGCAATGGGTCAACCTGTATCCTTCTCAAATTAATATTATTTCACATCAAATAGAGTGAAAACAAGGATTATACCCTGGGGGAGGGACATACAAAGCAACCAAAAAAATCACATGGTACATTATACATACATTAGAAACAATAGCAAGAAAGAAAAAATCTACTTGTGTCCCATTTTGGGGTTCATTACACTTAACTTCATCTTATCTGGTCATATGTACATAGCTTTTGATCTTTTCTGCTTGTCCCAGACATATACTGGTTATTGCAAATAAGGGAAACTATGGGACCTACGTTTCTTTGGGCCTGGCTTACTTCACTTAATATAATTTTTTCTAAGTCTTTCTATTTCCTAACAAATGGGACGATGTCATTCTTTCTGATGGAGGCATTGAATTCCATTGTGTGTGTGTGTGTGTGTGTGTGTGTGTATCTATATCTATCTATCTATCTATATATATCATATTTTCTTGATTCATTCATTTACTGAAGGGCATCTGGGTTGGTTCCATATCTTAGCTATGGTAAATATTGCTGCAATAAACATAGTTGTGCTGGTAGCTTTAGTGTGGTCTTGTTTGTAAACATTTGGGTAAATGCCCAAAAGTGGGATTGCTGGGTCATAGGGGGGCTCTATGTGGAGTCTTTTGAGGAACCTCCATACTACTTTCCAGAGTGGTTGAACAAGTTTATACTCCCACCAACAATGCAGTAGGGTTGCCTTCTGGCCACAGCCCCTCCAGCATCTGTTGTTATTAGAGTTGTTGATTATAGCCATTCTAACTGGAGTGAGGTGGTATCTCAATGTTGTTTTGATTTGATTTCTTTTTTTTTTTTTTTTTGGGTCCAGTCGTGGGGCCTGAACTTTGGGCTTGGGCGCTGTCTCTCAGCTCTTCAGCTCAAGGCTAGCGCTCTACCACTTGCGCCACTTCCGGCTTTTTTTTCTTTTTGCTTATGTGGTGCTGAGGAATCGAACCCAGGGCCTCGGGCATGCAAGGCAAGCATTCTACCACTGAGCCACCTTCCCAGCCCTTGATTTGATTTCTTTTATGGCTAGGGAGGTTGAGCATTCTTCACGTGTCTATTGTCAGACAAGTTGATGTTAGGCAAAATGAACCCCAAGATAAGGATTCAAATTTTTTTCTTTCTTGCAATTGTTTCCAACATATTTATAAGATGATTTCTTTGTTGCTTTGTATGTACCTTTCCCAGGGTATAAGCCCTGCTTTCACTGTATTTGATGCTAATATAATTTGTGGAGGGGAAGGGAAAAAACAAACTGTTTAAATAGGGTTACAGGTGGACCCATTACAACAATGAGATGTATAAGATGTTATGTCAAAAAACGAACTTTACAACTTTGGCAGAGTAAGGGGTGTGGGGTAGGGGTGGTGGTGGTAGGGTGGTGTGGGGGTGGGGGGGTGGAGAGGGGAAGGAATGGTATGAGGAAACAAAGGAGGAGGCAACAATACCTGATAAGAAATGTATTCACTATCTTGCCCATGTAATTGTAACCTGTATGGTATTTTCACAATAATAAAAAAATCACATAGTACATTATAATACATTAAAAACAACAGCAAGACTTTCTTGATCTCTTGTATTTATAAATTTAAATTGCCACAGATAAACATGTATTTCCACTTGGAGTATAACTCTGAGCTGCAGTTTTTACTATAGTTCTTAGTCAAGAAGAAGACAAGAGACTCAAATTATTAGTTTCATATTAAGTAACTTGGAAGTTTAATTTCTTAATTTTGCTAGTTGCTTTTTAATTTTTAATAAAAATCTTCTATTGCAGGAAACCAAATTCAAATCCCATTAAAAATGACTAACTTCTCATTATCTTACTAAGACACTATTTTTTTCCTTCGATTTCCATCAATAGATTACTTCTTGTCTCTTTTAAAGTTAATCAGTTCACTTCAACAAACAGGATTAAGTTGTTCAGTTCCTCTATATTCTGGTTAGTCTTGTCTTTATTCAACCTCTTGTTGTAACAAAATGTTTTATAGAAGAGATGTTTCATTCTGTCCACATCCTCTCCAGCATCTGTTATTAGAGTTCTTGATTTTTGCCATTCTAACTGGGGTGAGGTGGTATCTCAATGTTGTTTTGATTTGCATTTCTTTTATGGCTAGAGAGGTTGAGCATTTCTTCATTTGTCTATTGG